>NW_028270161.1:10417553-10572771 GCF_037043375.1 Chiloscyllium plagiosum | reverse complement strand
ATTTGGATTTTCAAAAAAAGGCATTTGATCAGGTGCCATATGCAGATTATTATAACAATTTTTTTTTAAAATGGATTCATTCACAGGATGAAGGCATCACTGGTTAGGCAGCATTCTTTGCTCTGCGGGCAGCTAAGTCAACCATATTACTGTGGGTCTGGAATCACATGGAGGCCAAAACAGTTAAGGATGGTGATTTCCTTCATATAAGGACATTAATAAAACAGATGGGCTTTTTCTGATATCATTTGATTTTTAATTCTAGATTTCTTTTCATTTTGCTGAGTTCAAATTCCATCAGGGTTCAAAGTTTGGGTGAAGATTTGTAGCTCGGGTGCTCGTTGTTGTGGTTCTGTTCACCGAGCTGGAAATTTTTGTTGCAAACGTTTCGTCCCCTGTCTAGGTGACATCCTCAGTGCTTGGGAGCCTCCTGTGAAGCGCTTCTGTGGTGTTTCCTCCGGCATTTATAGTGGCCTGTCCCTGCCGCTTCCGGTTGTCAATTTCAGCTGTCCGCTGTAGTGGCCGGTATATTGGGTCCAGGTCGATGTGTTTGTTGATGGAGTTTGTGGATGAGTGCCATGCTTCTAGGAATTCCCTGGCTGTTCTTTGTTTGGCTTGGCCTATAAGGGTAGTGTTGTCCCAGTCGAATTCATGTTGCTTGTCGTCTGCGTGTGTGGCTACTAAGGATAGCAGGTCGTGTCGTTTCGTGGCTAGTTGATGTTCATGGATGCGGATCGTTAGCTGACTTCCTGTTTGTCCTATATAGTGTTTTGTGCAGTCCTTGCATGGGATTTTGTACACTACATTAGTTTTGCTCATGCTGGGTATCGGGTCCTTCATTCTGGTGAGTTGTTGTCTGAGGGTGGCTGTTGGTTTGTGTGCTGTTATAAGTCCTAGTGGTCGCAGTAGTCTGGCTGTCAGTTCTGAAATGACAGGCAAAATCCCATGCAAGGACTGCGCAAAACACTATATAGGACAAACAGGAAGACAGCTAACGATCCGCATCTACGAACATCAACTAGCCACGAAACGACACGACCAGCTATCCCTAGTAGCCACACACGCAGACGACAAGCAACATGAATTTGACTGGGACAACACTACCATTATAGGGCAAGCCAAACAAAGAACAGCCAGGGAATTCCTAGAAGCATGGCACTCATCCACAAACTCCATCAACAAACACATCGACCTGGACCCAATATACCAGCCACTACAGCGGACAGCTGAAACTGACAACCGGAAGCGGCAGGGACAGGCCACTATAAATGCCGGAGGAAACACCACAGAAGCACTTCACAGGAGGCTCCCAAGCACTGAGGATGTCACCTAGACAGGGGACGAAATGTTTGCAACAAAAACTTCCAGCTCGGCGAACAGAACCACAACATCCATCAGGGTTTGAACTCAGGTCCCCAGAATATTATCTGGGTCAATAGTCCACTGATAATACCACTACACCATCACCTCCCTCAATCTGGGGAGGGTTGCTGAAATTGAGCTGGCGAGTTAGCAATGATATAAAATGGATTAACAGGCAGAGAGTAGAGAACCGCTTAAGTGGACCACTTGGAGGTTGATGGACTGTTACTAGAGGGATGCTGCAGGGAACATTGTGGAGCCATGGCTATTTATATCCATATCAGTGACTTAGAAAAAGGAATGCTTGCTGAAGCAGAAAAAATAGGCAGGAAAGTAAGCAGTGAGAACAAAGCAGAAATGTGGCAAAGGAATATAGACACATTGAGTGAGCGAGCAAGAATTTGGCAGTTGGAGTATAATTGGAGAAATGTGAAGTTATCCACATTGTCATGAAAACAAAATGAAAAGTAAGTAAGGATTTCTTTTAAGGATGAGAGACTGATGTGTTGGTATTCAGAGGACCCCAGTGTGTTGTACATGAATTTCAGCAAATGGATATGCAGGTGCAGCTAGCAATTAGGAAATTAATTGGTATATGCATATTTATAACTGTCTCACTGCAATTATATCGGACTTGGTGAGACCACATCAGGCAATGTGTTTGATCCTTTTATCAAAAGAAGGATATAGTTGCTTCATAGTGACAGTAAAAGGGTCTACTAGTCTGACTCTGGCAATGATGGAACTAGCCTATAAGAGTACTTCAGTAGATCATCCCTTGCCTCTCCTTGCAGAAGAATGAGAGATGAACTCACTGAAAAATTTAAACTTCATAAGGGCCTTAGCAGAATACATGCTGAGGGGATGTTTTCCCTAACTGGGCAATCGAGAACACTGGGTCACAGTCTCACAGTAGGGATGAGGCCATTCAGCACTGCGATGAGGGGAAATTTCTTTACACTAAAGTTTGTGAGACTTTGATATTCTGAACCCAGAGAGTTGTTTTTGCTCAGCATATTGATTAGCTTTCGGGTACTAAGAGTAACAGACCTGGATGGAGTAGATTTGGAGAAAGTGCCTCATTCGTAAAAAGATTAAGACTGAGGGTCACAGAGTTAATGTGATTAGAAAATGTTTACAAAGATCAGATCTTAAAATATCTATTTTCTAAAAAGAGTGACCATTTTTGTTTGGAGAACAAGGGAAATGTCTTGAAGCCAGTAGTTAGGAGTCAGGAGTGTGATGGAATACACCCCACATGCCTGGATGGGTGCAGCTCCAACAACACTCAAGAAGCTTGACACCATCCAGGACAAAGCAACTCGCTTGATTGACATCCTCAAAAATCCACTCCTCCACCACTAACGTTCAGTGGCAGTGGTGTTTAATGTCTACAAGATGCACTGCAGAAATTCACCAAAGATCTTTAGACAGTGCCTTCCAAATACAATACCACTTTCACAAAATTAGGCAGGAAAGTAATCAGTGAGAGGAATGCAAAGATATAGACACATTGAGTGAGTGAGCAAGAATTTGGCATATGGAATACAACTGGAGAATATGAAGTTGTCTACATTGTCATGAAAACAAAGCCATCTCGAAGGACAAGAGCAGCAAATACATGGCAATATCATCATCTGCAAGTTTCCCTCCAAGCCAGTCACCATCCCAACTTGGAAATATATTGCTGTTCCTTCACTGTTGCTGGGTCAAAATCCGAGAATTCCCTTCCTGAAGGGCAATGTCTTGACACACAGCAGGCGAACTGCAGTAGTCCGAGAAGGCAGTTCTCCACCACCTTCTCAAAGGCCACTAGGTATGGGCAATAAATGTTGAGCAGCCAGTGATGCCCACATCGCATGATTGAATAAATAAAAAAAGTCACTGCTTCTGAGCATAGAGACAGGAGGGAATTATCCTAGAACAAAGTACAGTTCCAGGCTACCAGGAGCCATAACTTGCAGCCAAAAATCAAAACAAAGTGACCCTCACTCAATCCCAGGATCAACTCTGATCAGTCCACCTTTGGGTGCAATGTCCAACTATTCAACTACAGATATCATCACTGTTTTTGCATCTGGCTTCAAACTTTTAACTCTTTCCGTTCAATAAGACAATCTTTAGTGATCTGGCCTGTAACAATATTAGCGATCGGTCTCATCTATGTAACATTGATCTTTACTTACTTTTAATCTTTGTAGTTTAACTAATAACCTTATCATAGTTTACGGAAACAAATTTCGGCAATAGCTGAGTAATAAACCAACCTTTCAGCTGGCTTAAAGAATAAAACTCTACTCCTGGTTATTTGTAAAATTGAAACAAGCTAAAATTTAAAGGGAATCATACAGGTGTTTGTACTAATTTGCATTTCATAAACTACACTGATGGTGGGGAAACCAGCAAAAAAAAAGGTAGATGTCTTTAAGGTTATGGATGGGTTAGATATAGAAAATATATTTTCATGAGTGGAGGAGTCCAAAAGTAGAGATCATTAATTTAAGAACATCATGAATAAATCAATATGGAACTCAAAAGGATTTTTTTAAAATCCAAATTGTTCAGAATGTGAAGCTTATTAATATAAGGTATAGTTGAGGGGGAAACTTGATAAGTATGTGATGGAGAAAGGTCCAGAAATATATGCTGACAGACTTAGGTAAAACAGGTAAATGGAAGCTAGAGCATAAACAGCAGTATTGACCAATGGCCTTCACTTTTCTCCACATTTTATTGAGTTTTAAAATGCTACAATTCAATGGGATACAGCTTGACTTTGTGTGATTGTGTGAAATGGTTGATAGAGAATTGGAGCTCAATTCTTTTTCTTCCAATTGATAATTCTCCAGAGTGTAATATTGTAACCATTACTGTATCATAGAATCCTTGCAGCGTGGAAGCACACCATCCAGCCCATCGAGGCAACACCAACCCTCCAAAGAGCATCCTACCCAGACCCTGCATTTCTCATGGATGATCTGTCTATCTTACTCATCCCTGGACACTATGAGCAATTTAGCATGGCCAATCCACTTAACCTGCACATCTTTGGACTGTGGGAGGAAACCCATGCAGACACGGGGAGAATGTGCAAATTCTACATAGACAGTTGCCCAAGAATGGAATTGAACCAGATCCTTGGTGCCGTGAGGCAGCAGTGCTAACCACTGAGCCACCGTGCCAACCAAACACAATCTAAAATTGATTCTTACAATACATTACAATATAATATATACTTTATTCCTTAGACTCAAATAGGGGAATTCTATTTATTAAGAGTAGTTGACTCAGGAAAGTTTCCTTTGCTGTAATATACATAGCAAGTGTATTTTACTTTAATATATCTGTCTGTTTAATGTTACAACCCTATCCATTGTTTATAATTTTTCCTTCTATAACTAACTTCTGACATTAATTTTTTAAATTAATCAGAAAAGACTGGGACTCTGTATAAGGTTCACGACTTGGTCAAGAAGAATTGTCCTTGGGTAAAAATCAGCATGGTTTGGGATTGGCCACTGATTGGTCATAGCCACACTGCAGAAAGCCAATCAGGGAGTGAGGGTGTTTTATATTAGGACCAGTTGTATGGCTAAAACACTGACAAAGGATTCATACTGATTTAAAATCACCGCTAATTGAGGACTGCGACTGACAATAAGTTCAACTGAATAAGTTGACCTTGCCAGCAGGATAAGGAAAGTAGAAATGTGATCATTGAAATAAGGGTGCCCAATTGCAAGCGAACCTCCATAGAAAATTTACTCCCTTGTTAATATAGGGCTGGCTTCTTCTTTCAGGGTCCAAAATATCTACTTGCATTTATAAGGGGTGTCTTGGCAATCTATAGTTCAGAGTCCTGGACTAATATGGCAGGCTTGGAAATTTCAATCCAATAAAAATTCTGGTGTTAAAAGCTAACCTAATGTTGCCCCATGTACCAATTGTCAATTGTCCTTACCTGGTCTGGCCTACATGTGACTTCAGACTGACAACAATGCGGTTGCCTCTTAACTGTTCCCTGAAATGGCCGAGTCAGCCACTCTGTTCAAGGACATTAAGAGATGGGCGATAACTGCTGACCTTGCCAGCATTGCATACATCCCACAGAAAATAAAACTGCCTTGAATGTATTCACGCCACTGGAGCATTATCAAATCAGATTTGATACAAGATCACAAATGGAAACCAACGTGACAGATTATAAGGAGAGTTTGAGGGAGAAAGGTAGGGAGGATTAAGAAGGAAATTGTATTACTTACTTTTGAGGTAGCTGAATACACATTCGTTAATGAATTCAATTTGATTTTATTGTCAAGTGTACTCAAGTGCAGGGGTCCAGGAGTACAGTGAGAAGTGCACAGTCATACATCGAACAAAGAACTGTGTCTTCCATTATGTTGTGCCAAACATGGCGCCAAATTAACCTAATCCCTTCTGCCTGTCCTTGGTCCATATCCCTCCATTTCATGCATGTTTATGTGCTTATCTAAAAGTCTTTTAACCCCCCCTCCATTATAGCTGACTCCACCACCACCCCTGGCAGCGTGTTCTAGACTCTTAATACTTACTGTATGAAAAAACTTGCTCCTCACATCTCCTTTGAACTTTCTTCCACTCATCTTAGTTTTAGACATTCTCGGCACAGTTTAGATACAGAGATACCCTCAAGGTACAAAATCTTAGGTATACATTATAAAGATCAGGATGTATAGTTAAAAGTTCAACATTAAAATCTTTCTTAGTATTAAGTAAAAAATAGTTAAAGGTTCAACATTACAGTCCTTCTTAACTGCTTAGCCATGCTTGACTACCACTCCCTTCAAGAGTTTCATCTCCTCCACATTGGGCTTGATCTCCTCCACATTGGGTTCAATCACCTCCATGTTTGGCTCGATCTCCTCCACATTGGGCTCAATCTCCTCCACGTTGGGCTTGATCTCTTCCACATTGGGCTCGACCACCTCCACATTGGGTTCGATCACCTCAATGTTGGGCTCGATCTCCTCTGCGCTGGGCTAGATCTCTTTATGCTGGACACCACAGCAAATGCTGAGAGACTTCAGGCTCCCTACTCGAGTGATAAAAGTCAGAGAAGTGCAAGAAGCAAAAAATTGGAGGCATTCAGAATTCCTAGGAGCTAATAGGCAGTTTTGATTTCCGGACTTCAATGGGGCAAGTCAAGAAACCATTACCATCTCTTCGACAACGACCCGATGCAAACAACATGATGACATGGATAAGGAATGTGAGTTCAGAAAAGATTAATGATCCCAAATGGAGCTTGTGAAAATTACTGTTCAGTGCTTCGTCATTACATAATGTACAAAGACGTCATCATTTCTTAGCAGCAATCATCCTTGAGAAGATGACGTGAGCATCTTTCTTCTCAACTGTAGAATATGTCAACATTTTCTGAATCACTCCATCAGTGTGCACTCTGTGAAGTTCTGTTTCTTTAAAGTGACAAGATTCTGGAAATCATCACATTGCTCTCTCAAGTTTGATTGAACTTGGCATCAAAAATCCATCACACTTGCAAAAACTCCCCCAGGGTGAAATATTAGACGACTATTGAAACATCACTTTCTTGCAGATTAGAATAATGCTTCTGAATTCTCCCATTAACATATTTGTTTGATAAGCTATGCTTAAGACAGTAGGAATAAAAAACAAGGATTTGTCTCTCTTGCTCTCTTCTGCATTTAATTTCTTCAATATAACAGATGCTGAGGAGGGGGGAGAGGTAACAGTTTAGTCATTAATTGGAATACATTGGTAGGTTGGTTGCTAAATATAAACTCAGCAGCAAATCACTTCAAACTAGTGCACAGCATTGTATATCTTTAAAAAAAACAATATAGAGCACCGCAATATAACATTATGACTTCAATCCAGCTAACAACTCTTAAATAGCTTGAATAGCAGGTGTTGATGGAAGTTGCATTTAAATGGTGCAGCAGGAGCTCTCCTCACTACTACTCTACATACTATACCGTTTAGTCTGTTCACCCATTCCATATGATATTCATACCTCAATGCTTAATCTCACAAGAAACAGTAAGTATGGAATATCTGAAGTAAATGAAGATTCTATTGTCTATTGACACCCAGTTTTTCATTACAAGTCATTCTGCTGTAACACATGTTTCATTAATACGAGTTTGCTATAATGTGGTTGATGAATTGGGGACACTGTTGCTATAGCGCAAATTTTTAAAGCATGTATTGGCTATAATGCAATTCTAGCCGCATTAGTTTAGATGGTGCTGCTATGACGTGATTTTCTCATAACACGGGATTGCACAAAAATGGAAATACCTGCTATAGCAGAACCGACTATGTCATGCAATCAAAGAGATGTACAGAACGGAAACAGACCCTTCAGTCCAACTCATCCATGCCGACCAGATATCCTAACCCAATATAGTCCCACCTGCCAGCACCCGACCCATATCCCTCCAAACCCTTCCTATTAATATACCCATCCAGATGCCTTTTAAATGTTGCAATTATACCAGCCTCCACCACTTCCTCTGACAGCTCATTCCATACACGTACCACCCTCAGTGTGAAAAAGTAGAAACAGTTGCCCCTTAAATCTCTTTTATATCTTTCTCCTCTCACCCTAAACCTATGCCCTCTAGTTCTGGACTCCCCACCCCAGGGAAAAGACTTTGTCTATTTATCCTATCCCTGCCCCTCATGATGTTTTCAACCTCTATAAGGTCACCCCTCAGCCTCCAACACTCCAGGAAAAGCAGCCCTAGCCTATTCAACCTCTCCCGATAGCTCAAATCCTCAAACCCTGGCAACATCCTTGTAAATCTTTTCTGAACCCTTTCAAGTTTCACAATATCTTTCCGATAGGAAGGACACCAGAATTGCACGCGATATTCCAACAGTGGCCTAACCAATGTCCTATACAGCCGCAACATGACCTCTCAACTCCTGTACTCAATACTCTGACCAATAAAGAAAAGCATACCAAATCCCTTCTTCACTATCCTATCTACCTGCGACTCCACTTTCAAGGAGCCATGAACCTGCACTCCAAGGTCTCTTTGTTCAGCAACAAAGACCTTACCATTAAGTGTATGAGTCCTGTTAAGATTTGCTTTCCCAAAATGCAGCATTTATCTAAATTAAACTTAATCTTCCACTTCTCAGCCCATTGGTCCATCTGATCAAGATCCTGTTATACGCTGAGGTAACTTTCTTCATTGTACACTACACCTCCAATTTGTCATCTGCAAACTTACTAACTATACCTCTTTTGCTCACATCTAAATCATTTATAAAAATGATGAAAAATGGTGGATCCAGCACTGATCCTTGTGGTACTGGTCACAGGCCTCCAGTCTGAAAAACAACTCTCCACCACCACCTTCTGTCTTCTACCTTTGAGCCAGTCCTGTATCCAAATGGCTATAGATAGAAGTCCATATAGATCACATAGACCATTGTGCCCTCATCAATCCTCTTTGTTACTTCTTCAAAAAACTCAAACAAGTTTGTGAGACATGAGTTCTGCAATGGGTATGGGAGAAAGATCCAAAATCTGAGTTTTGGGGCTTATTTTGACTCCATTATATTTACCACTAGGTTGGTTTTGAAGGGAACTCTATGCTCACTTTCCTAGTCGAGATGTCATTCCTGTCCGATGACCTCACTTGCATCTGGCATATCTGCAGGGATTTTTGGAGCAGGGATGTTGTATTTCCTGTATCTAAGAACATTGCGGAACTGTTACATCAGCTTGATATGCACTTCTGCACCCTATGTCTCCAGTGCGATTAAAATCTCCAGTCCATTCTACAGATCCAGTTCTCAACTCTTTCCACCCACTTTTGTGAGTCCAAGGGCTTTACCAACAAACAGAGTAAGCATCCATAGTAGACAGACCCACATAATCGAACACAGAACAATTGAACATGACAAGGAATGGGCCATTAAGCGTGTCCTGTTATTTCTTTAGATTATGCTTGACCCCTTTTATCTCAATTCAAAGATGCATGGACATCTTTACCTAACAAGCATAAATTTCAATTGGCCCATCATTTATACTGTTCATTTGACTAGAAGATATGCAACAGGGAAGTTAACATGAAGGATAAGCTATTAAAGTGCATATCAAATCATATGTCTATTGGGTGTGGAAAAGAATGATGCATTTGTTCACAGCTTCCTTATCCAATCAGGCAGAATTTATCCTTCACTCAATGATTTCACTCTCTTGGTGAAAATTGTCCCAAATATTACACCACAGTTGAAGAGGGTGAAGACATGACTGCCCAGCTGGTTCAGTGCACTACGTGCTTGATGTGGGAGGTCAACGACTCTGGTGTGTCTGGCTCGTACATGTGTGGAAAATGTGTGCACATTCAGCAATTGACCAAGCATATTGCAGTGCTGACGAAAGAACTCGAAGACCTTAGGCTCATCCGAGAGAACGAGATCTTTCTGAACAAGACCTTCAGCGATGTTATTACACCAATCATGCCAGAAGAGAGCAGAAGAGAGCAGACGATGAGGAAGGCAGAGAGGAGACAGGTGCAAGAGACCCCAGGAGAAGTACCTGTTAGGAACAAGTTGAAGCTTTTGGAAGCAGAGACTGATGACACTGCCAGTTCACAAGGCGGCCAAGTTTGTCAATCAAAAGTTGCCGCAGAGGCAGAGTGGAAGAGTCGGACATCGCACAGAGCCGTGGTAATAGGGGACTCCATCGTGAGAGGAACTGACCGGGGTTTTTGTGGCAGCAGACGGATTTAAGGATGGTGTGTTGCCTTCCTGGTGCTAGAGTGAAAGACATCGTGGACAGAGTGCAGGAAATCCTCAAGGATGAGGGTGAAGAGCCAGAGGTGGTGGTACATGTCGGCACAAATGATGTCGGGAAGAAGAGGAGGAACATACTACAGCGAGACTTCGGAGAACTAGGAAAAAGGCTGAAAAGCAGGATGTCCAAGGTGGTTATATCCGGTTTGCTTCCAGTTCCTTGGGCTAGTGTGGCCAGAAACAGGGAGATAATGGACTTGAATGTGTGGTTGGGGAACTGGTGCAGGAAGCAGGGATTTAAGTTCTTGGATCACTGGGGTATATTTTGTGGTAAGCATAAATTCTACAAGAGAGACGGCTTGCACCTTAATAGGTTAGGGACCAGCATTCTGGCAGGCAGGTTTTCTACTGCAACACCGCTACATTTAAACTAAGTAGCGGGGGGGAGGGGACAAGTTGGATGTTTAAAAGAAAATTGAAGGGAAAGTTAGATCAAGAGAAGTCAAGAAAGACAACTGTATCAATGAGGCAGAAAACTCGGAAAGGCATCATGCTGTAAGGTTGAGTAAAATAAGGGTTGATGGGAAGGGTGAGAGCAGTAACAAATTAAAAATACTATACATGAATGCATGAAGCATTAGACATAAGATGGATGAGCTTGAGGCTCTTTTGGAAATTGGCAGATACAATATTGTGGGGATAACTGAGACGTGGCTTCAAGTGGACAGGGCCTGGGAAATGAATATTCAAGGCTACACGTGCTATCGTAAGGACAGACTAACGGGCAGAGGGGGTGGGGTGGCCCTGTTGGTAAGGGAGGATATTCAGTCCCTTGCACAGGGGGACCTAGAGTCAGGGGATGTAGAGTCAGTGTGGATAGAGCTTCGAAATACTAAGGGTAAAAAGACCCTCTTGGAAGTCATCTACAGGCCCCCAAATAGTAGTCTGGATGTCGGATGTAAGTTAAATCAGGAGCTGAAATTGGCCTGTCGCAAAGATGTCACTACAGTTGTTATGGGGGAATTTAACATGCAGGTAGACTGGGAGAATCAGGATGGTATGGGGCCTCAAGAAAGAGACTTTGTGGAGTGCCTCAGAGATGGATTCTTAGAGCAGCTGGTACTGGAGCCGACCAGGGAGAAGGCAATTCTGGATCTGGTATTGTGTGACGAACCAGAATTGGTCAGAGACCTCGAAGTGAAGGAGCCATTGGGAAGTAGTGACCATAATACAATAAGCTTCAATCTGCAATTTGAGAGGGAGAGGGTACAGTCGGAAGTGACAGTACTTCTGTTGAATAAAGGGAACTATGGAGCTATGAGGGAGGAGATGGCCAAAGTTCAATGGTGCAATACCTTAGCAAGGATGACCATTGGAGGAACAATGGCAGATATTTCTGTGTATAATGCAGAAGTTGCAGGATCAGTTCATTCCTAAAAGGAAGAAAGATCCCAGGAGGAGGCATGGGTGGCCGTGGCTGACGAGGGAAGTAAAGAAACATATAAAGTTAAAAGAGAAAAAGTATAACATAGCTAAGATAAGTGGGAAAACTGAGGACTGGGAAGCTTTCAAAGAGCAACAGAGGATTACTAAGAAGGAAATACGCAGAGGAAAAATGGGGTACGAAGGTAAACTGGCCAAGAATACAAAGGAGGATAGTAAAAGCTTTTTTAGGTATGTGCAAGGCAAAAAAATGGTTAGGACAAAAATTGGGCCCTTGAAGACAGAAACAGGGGAATATATTACTAGGAACAAAGAAATGGCAGAGGAATTAAATGGGTACTTCAGATCTGTGTTCACTGGGGAAGACACAAGCAATCTCCCTGAGGTAACAGTGGCCGAAGGACCTGAACTTAAGGGAATTTATATTTGCCAGGATTTGATGTTGGAGAGACTGTTAGGTCTGAAGGTTGATAAGTCTCCGGGGCCTGATGGTCTGCATCCCAGGGTACTGAAGGAGGTGGCTCGGGAAATCGTGGATGCGTTGTTGATTATTTTCCAGAGTTCAATAGATTCGGGGTCGGTTCCTGAGGATTGGAGGGTGGCTAATGTTATACCACTTTTTAAGAAAGGTGGGAGAGAGAAAGCAGGAAATTATAGATCAGTTAGTCTGACCTCAGTGGTGGGAAAGATGCTGGAGTCTATTATAAAGGATGAAATTACTGCACATCTGGATAGTAGTAACAAGATAGGACAGAGTCAGCATGGATTTATGAAGGGGAAATCATGCTTGACTAATCTTCTTGAATTTTTTGAGAATGTAACGCTGAAGTTGGACGAGGGAGATCCAGTAGATGTAGTGTACCTGGACTTTCAGAAAGCTTTAGATAAAGTCCCACACAGGAGGTTAGTGAGTAAAATTAGAGCGCATGATACTGGGGGCAAAGTACTAGATTGGATTGAAAATTTGTTGGCTAATAGGAAACAAAGGGTAGTGATAAACGGCTCCATTTCGGAATGGCAGGCAGTGACCAGTGGGGTACTGCAGGGATCCGTGCTGGGACTGCAGCTTTTTACAATATATGTTAATGATATAGAAGATGGTATCAGCAATAACATTAGCAGATTTGCTGATGATACAAAGCTGGGTGGCAGGGTGAAATGTGATGAGGATGTTAGGAGATTACAGGGTGACCTGGACAAGTTAAGTGAGTGGGCAGATGCATGGCAGATGCAGTTTAATGTGGATAAATGTATGGTTATCCACTTTGGTGGCAAGAACAGGAAGGCAGACTACTACCTCAATGGAATCAATTTATGTAAAGGGACAGTACAGAGAGATCTGGGTGTTCTTGTACACCAGTCAATGAAGGCAAGCATGCAGGTACAGTAGGTAGTGAAGAAGGCTAATAGCATGCTGGCCTTCATAACAAGAGGAATTGAGTATAGAAGCAAAGAGGTGCTTCTGCAGCTGTACAGGGCCCTGGTGAGACCTCACCTGGAGTACTGTGTGCAGTTCTGGTCTCCAAATTTGAGAAAAGACATTCTAGCTATTGAGGGAGTGCAGCGTAGATTCACGAGGTCAATTCCTGGAATGGTGGGATTACCTTACACTGAAAGACTGAAGCGACTGGGCTTGTATACCCTTGAGTTTAGAAGACTGAGAGGGGATCTGATTGACACATATAAGATTATGAAAGGATTGACACTCTGGCAGTAGGAAACATATTTCCACTGATGGGTGAGTGCCGAACCAGAGGACACAGCTTAAAAATACGGGGTAGACCATTTAGGACAGAGCTCAGGAGAGACTTCTTCACCCAGAGAGTGGTGGCTGTGTGGAATGCTCTGCCCCAGAGGGCAGTGGAGGCCCACTCTTTGGATTCATTTAAGAAAGAGTTGGATAGAGCTCTCAAAGATAGTGGAATCAAGGGTTATGGAGATAAGGCAGGAACAGGATACTGATTAGGAATGATCAGCCATGATTATATTGAATGTGGTGCAGGCTCGAAGGGCTGAATGGCCTACTCCTGCACCTATTGTCTATTGTCTATTGTCTATATCTTCCTGTCCATCAAAGAACACTATATAACACCTGCTCACCAGTCCTCTTTCTTTCTAGTCCCATAAAAAGGAAATTAAAAGGATAATCAGTGATATAATTTTGAGTTCCTTTGTTTGCCCTAGCCATCTGAAGATCATGCAATTCTTTTCAGTTTGTGTCTGGGATCAAGAATGTTCACTTAAATAACTGAAGGAGACATATTTGGTTTAACCTCTGATCCTAAGGAATGTATTTTGCATCATTCCCTCAGTACTGCACCTTAGCTGCATTTACACATGATCATCAATCTTGTCACTAGCCACATTCCCATCCAACCTTGGAAATAATAGGTTTACAATGATACAATGAACCAGTTTTGACTTGAGTTTGCTCCATTCTACAAAAGCTATTTTCATACTTCTCTCAGAGTTTGTATCCTAGGTTATTGTTCTCTGTTTGTAGTCTGACATAAATAAATCTGCTTTTGCTATTAAACCACCTCCCCCCCCCCACCATGTGTGTAAAAATGGAGAAAGCTTGCATCATGTTCTTTCAAATCCCATTTCCAACAATCTATTATAGTAATTTTATTCCAGACCTACTGATTGTGAAACTGGGCTCTGTAGGGTTGCTGGTGCATTACTCGTGGAAACACTGAAAAGATAAAATGGTGCCAACCGTACATCAAGACTCTTTGGAATCACAGAATCCCTACAGTGCAGAAATAGGCCATTCAGCCCATTGAGTCTGCAGCGACCCTCCAAAGAGCATCCCACTCAGACCCAATTCTCTACCCTATCCCTGTAAACCATGGATGATACACCGAGCCTGCACATCCCTGGACACCATGGTCAATTTAGCATGGCCAATCCACTTAACCTGCACATCTTTTAAATCTAGTGAAACAAGATAGTGATGGCCAGGTAGGAGTTTCAGGCTCCTCAGCTTGTCCACATCTGATTTCCAGGTCCGCCCCAAACTTCTTTTTTTAAATCTTTTCCATTTATTATTTCTAACATCAATATCTGACTTTCTTTTGACAGCTTTGGTGGAAGGAGGAGGTTTTGGGAGCCTTTTGTAGCAGCGATAGCAGATCCTCATGGCCATTGAAGGCCATATCCAGTGGTGGTCTGTTTGGGTGGTATGGGCCCGGGATTCCATCAATGGAGGCTCCTGCGATGAGATGGTTTCGGCCTGGCATCAGGCAGCCTGAGGATTCCTTCAGGTGGTTTCCGCGACATCTTCTGGCCCTGGGGCCAGCAGCAAGATGGATCCGTGGGGCAGCTTTGGGACACTGCAGGGTCTTGGCCTGACACCGTGGATGGCTGGCATCAGCAAAGAGTTTGGCTCTTGGGGTGGATCCTGGGTGTCTTGTGGTCCAGGGTTCTAGCCCAGAGTGGATGCCATTCTTCAGTGGCTGCTTCCAACCCAGTATTCCAGCAGCTCGGTGAGGCGGTCCATTTAGGCAGCTTTCTGCAGAGATAATGCCCTTTCCTGAACATAGGAGCCATGAATTGAACTAAGATGGACTTTGTCTTAATTTTTTCTTATCTGTATCTTCTGTTATTAATACCGTGGTATGGCTTCTTAAAGACTTTCATTGTATTTTGTTTTGTTAATTTTAGTCTATTCTTTGAGGTTGTGGTTCTGTTCGCCGAGCTGGGAATTTGTGTTGCAGATGTTTCGTTCCCTGTCTAGGTGACATCCTCAGTGCTTGGGAGCGTCCTGTGAGGCGCTTCTGTGATGCTTCCTCTGGCATTTGTAGTGGTTTGTCTCTGCTGCTTCCGGTTGTCAGTTCCAGCTGTCTGCTGCAGTGGCCGGTACATTGGGTCCAGGTCGATGTGTTTGTTGATAGAACCTGTGGATGAGTGCCATGCCTCTAAGAATTCCCTGGCTGTTCTCTGTTTGGCTTGTCCTATAATAGTAGTGCTGTACAGAGAACAACGAACGGAGAATTCACCACAAAGGTATACAGGAAAGCCACATACACAGACCAAGTCCTGAACTACAAAAGCAACCACCTCAGTCTCTCTGCCTCTCATCAAGTAGTCACAGCTTTGTCTTGTCAAATGCCTCTTTGTGCAAGGGCTCCTTTTAAAAGTGAGTGGGCCGAAAGCATGAGACTGCCAATGCAGGCTGACATGCCAATAATCTGCACCACAGAATGGTAGGGTACAAGATTACATTCCCAATCTTAATCAGCTCCAACATTCAGAAGCAGCCTCAACAGCTTTCAGGCACATCACCATCAGGAAGATGGGGACAATCAAATTGAATGAGCTAGAATTCGCCCCACGTGTTTGTTAGTGTTAAGCAGAACAGCAGCCCCAGAGGCATGGCTTCATATTGCATTAACCATATCATGGGTCAAGTCTTGGCTAATAGGCAGGAATAATATCGAACAGTCAGCTTACTTTGGAACTGTACATAATCACTCCCCTCTGGGGTATGTTGACAGCATGTCCATCAAAATTTTTCACTACAGCTCTAATAAGGACATTTCCAAATAGAGCATGGCCAATGAATTTGCCCTTCACCAGGTTTACTGTCCAACCACATCCTAATTGAAACAAATGCAAATTAAGGATCAACTCATGATAGGCATCATGGGTGAGTGGAAATTGTACCACACGGCTGAAATACATTTTGAAAAAAATGAACACTACAGGAGAGGATATCCACATAAAGATTTGAATGGTTGCTTGCAAACACTGCAACTAAACTTGAAATTGTACGCCATGACACTCAGTAAGATGTTTATACCGTTACTTGTGAAACAATGTGGTCAAAGATTGGAGCCTCCTTTTGGAGGGGAAAGTTCAAAGGAAATGTGAGGCGTACTTTTTTTTACACGGACAGCGGTAGGAGTCTGGAACGCGCTGACAAAGATGGTGGCAGAGGCATGTACGATAAGGCCATTTAAGAGACTTTTAGATAAGTACATGAATATGCAAGGAATGGAGGGATATTGACCAAGGGCAGGCAGAAGGGATGAGATTCATTTGGCGTCACGCTGAGCACAACATCATTGGCTAAAGGTCCTGTTCCTGTGCTGTATTGTTCTATCTTCTGAATCACAGATAGTTCAATAGATTTTACAGTTGGTAAATTCCATAAAATCATTGCAATTAAAATAACTAAAAATAACAACTAATCTCTGCAATGCATTGTATATTTGAGACTAATGGAAGTTTCACAAAGTGCTTGGCTGTGGGAAATAATCTCCTCCTTAAATAATGCAAATCACATCTGCATTGCCATCTGATAGCATCCAAAGTTCCATGCATAACTTTCAGCAAATGCTACGTTCACCCAGTTCACCATGTGTTATCAGGTTTTCATTTGAAGTCTGGACTGATAATTGCAGACCCGCTGATCATCATTACACACCATAGACACTTACGCTGATATAGCCCTTGAGGAAATGAGGCAGAATGTATCACTGCTTCAGGACAAAGTCTCTCTGAATAAAAGTGCTGTTTGGGCAAGACATGCCAACAGCCATCCAGCCCCATGAATCTCCGATGGGATAACTCGGAGCTTCAAAGAACCTGGAAGGCAAAATTCAGCTGCTGTGGCCAAGATTTTGATTCTGTCTTGTTGAAAGGCATTTTGAAGCTACAGGGGGCTGGCAGCACTGATACTAACTGGCACGGAACGGTCCAGATGAACAAACAGACAGATGTTGTGCTATTTACAACAACAAAACAGCAACACGCCTTTAATGTGAGAAAAAAAAACCCCAAGCACTTCACAGGATCATTATCAAACAAATGGTGACTCTGAGCCACTTAAGGAGGTAGTAAGATAGTTGAGCAAATACCTTCCCAGAGAGAAAAAAATCAGTCAAACTGGGTGAACGACGCAGTGCGACAACAACAGCAACAAAAACAGAAATTGCTAGAAAAATTCAGCAGGTCTGGCAGCATTGGTGCAGGGAAAGCAGAATTGACGTTCTAGGTCCAGTGACCCTTCTTTAGAACTGATTGTTGCTAGGAAAAGGTTGGTATATAGGCTGAAGAAGGGATGGAGGTGGGGAGGGGGAAAGGAGTAAACAATAGGTGAAGATAGAGTCAAGAGACGGAGAGAAACAGATGGGCAGGCAAAGGAGTGTGTAAACGTCAGCCTGGAAGATTAAATAGCTGCTAGTGGGGGCTATTAGTGGCTGACAATGGGGTGTTTGCAGTAGCAGCCCATGTGAGGACCAGGATATGAGAGCAGGACTGCGATAGTTTCAGGGCTTGAGCACCTCTCCCATGTCCTCACACTAATTCCTCGATCTTGTCATCACATGGGCTGCTATCACATAACCCACTGGCAGCCACTAATAGTCCCTATTAGCAACTATTGATTCCCTCAGGCTGACCTTTACCGACTCCTTTGCCTGCCCAACTGTTTCCTTCTTTCTGATTGAGCTCTATCTCTCCCAATCAGTTACACCTCTCCCCCACAACTCTTCAACATATATACCAATCTTTTGCCGACTTCAATCGGTTCAGAAGAAGGGTCACTGGACACAAAATATGAACTCTGCTTTCTGTCTACAGATGCTGCCAAACTGTTGAGTTTCTCCAGTGATTCACAGCATCCTTTGTTTTTGTTTTGTTTAGTGAATGACACAAAGTGGTCTGACTTGCTTTATTTCCTGCAAGTTAGCACTTCAGGATGACCAGCACGTTAGATTTCATACCCCACAGTGTGGAAAGAGGCCCTTCGACCCAACAAGTCCACACCGACCCTTGGAAGAGTAATCCACCCAAACCCATTTCCTTCTGACTGAATCACTAACACTATGGGCAATTTAGCATGGCCAATTCACCAAACCTGCACATCTTTGGATTGAGGAAGGAAACTGGAGCACCCGGAGGAAACCCACACAGATACGGGGAGAACGTGCAAACTGCACACAAGCAGTCGCCCGAGGCTGGAATTGAACCGGGTCCCTGGTGCTGTGAGGCAGCAGTGCTAATCACTAAGCCACAATGCTGCCCCTGATTCCTGGGCGTTACCGATCTTTTGCTGTTCTTTTCCTCTACATAGTCCACAGAGGCAGAATTTACAGAATGCCTTAAAGACGGGGTTGAGAGATAGGGAGAGGAGAAAGATCAGGAGTGGAATTCCCCAGCTTGACATTATGATGGTCAAGGGACAAAGTGACAGGAAGAACAGGAGGACAAAGTTTGACGAGTGCTGAAGTCATGGAGGCTCATGGTGCGAAAGGAGGTTAGACCATGGGGGGGGGGGTTTGAAAATAAGGATGAAAATTTTAACATCAAAGTGACTAACCAGACAAAGCTCGTGCCAAAGAAGTCTTTTATTAAAATTGTGCGCATCTATTTTGGAACCTGAGGCTGGTCGTTATTGAGTTTTCACTTATTTCCAGAGCTTAGATCATGCATCAAATGAAAGTCGTTTTCTGTCTTTGCTTTGAACACAGAATTGTTAAATGCACATCATGGAACTAGATTGTCTGGTTATGGTTATGTTGCTGTCTTCGTTGTTACATTGTTACTTGTGAGACTTGACCATAAATGTTGCAAATTGATTTTATTCCACCCCACCTTCTGTTCCCTCGTCTCATCACCAAGTATCCCCAAAAGGCTCTGTCACTCTTGTCTACATCACATCAATGAGTGTTTTATGTAGCTTTACCCAAGTCTTCTGATTTGCAAACTTTGTCAGAGCAATTTGGAGAGAAGCTGTACACCAGCATATAGAGGTGCCAAGGCTAATTGAAATGACATGTCAAATACTCCAGCAGATGGAACTGTAAGACCAAACTCTCAAACAGATGCTGAATTCTTCAATTGTACTGTAAACATGCTCCATGGATGATCTTAGACTATTATAGGAACCCCAAAAGTTAGAAAACACACATAAAATGCGGCAAGCACACTGCAGAAAGCAAAGTCCCCAAGGAGCTGAAGTCTGTTGGCCAGCCTGGGTAAGGGCAGCAGATTTCCTTCCCTAAAGAATTTAGCGAGACAGATTGGTTCTTATGATAACCACAATGCCTTCATATTTAGAATTAGAATTTATTGTCGCGTGTACTCATTTTTAGTTAATAAAGGAGTACAGTGTACAGAATCACCATTCTCCAACCACATCTTGACTACACCACCAAAATATTTTTAAAAAGCAGAAATAATTAAAGACATTGCTGGGTCCCTTGCTGAGATATTCGTAACATTGATAGTCACAGGCGAGGTGCTGGAAGACTTGAGGTTGGTTAATGTGGTACCACTGTGTAAGAAAGGTAATAAGGACAAGCCAGGAAACTATAGACTGGTGAGCCTGACGTCAGTGGTGTGCAAGTTGTTGACAAAGATCCTGAGAGACAGGATGTACATGTATTTGGAAAGTAAGGACTAATTAGGGATAGTCAACATGGCTTTGTGCATGGGAAATCATGTTTCACAAACTTGATTAAGTTTTTGAAGAAGTAACAAAGAGGATTGATGAGCTCAGAGTGGTGGACGTGATCTATATGGACTTCAGTAAGGCGTTTGACAAGGTTCCCCATGGGAGACTGGTTAGCAAGGTTAGACCTCGTGGAATACAGGGAGAACTGGACATTTGGATAGAGAACTGGCTCAAAGGTAGAAGACAGAGGGTGGTGGTAGAGGGTTGCTTTTCAGACTGGAGGCCTGTGACCAGTGGAGTGTCACAAGGATCGGTGCTGGGTCCACTACTTTTCATCATTTATGTAAGTGATTTGGATGTGAACATAGGAGGTAAGTTTGCAGTTGACACCAAAATTGGAGGTGTAGTGGACAGTGAAGAAGGTTACCTCAGATTACAACGGGATCTTG
Source organism: Chiloscyllium plagiosum (assembly GCF_037043375.1). Lineage (NCBI taxonomy): Eukaryota > Metazoa > Chordata > Chondrichthyes > Orectolobiformes > Hemiscylliidae > Chiloscyllium > Chiloscyllium plagiosum. The sequence goes on along the minus strand of NW_028270161.1, from coordinate 10,552,338 downwards.
ATCAGATGGGCTAATGGGCTGAGGAGTGGCAGATGGAGTTTAATTTAGATAAATGTGAGGTGCTGCTTATTGGAAAAACAAATCAGAACAGGACCTATAACTTAAAATAAGGTCCTGGGGAGTGTTGTTGAACATTAAGACCTTGGAGTGCAGGTACATTGTTCCTTGAAAGTGGAGTCGCAGGTAAATAGGATAGTGAAGAAGGTGCTTGATATGCTTTTCTTTATTGGTCAGAGTATTGAGTACAGGAGTTGGGAGGTCATGTTGCAGCTGTACAGGACATTGGTAAGGCCACTGTTGGAATATTGCGTGCAATTCTGGTCTCCTTCCTATTGGAAGGATGTTGTGAAACTTGAAAGGGTTCAGAAAAGATTTACAAGGATATTGCCAGGGTTGGAGATTTGAGCTATAGAGAGAGGCTAAATATGCTGGGGCTGTTTTCCCTGGAGCATCGGAGGCCGAGGGGAGACCTTATAGAGGTTTATAAAATCATGAAGGGCATGGATAGGATAAATAGAGTGTGGAAGTCCAGAACTAGAGGGCTAGAAGGGAAAGATATAAAAGGGACCAAAGGGGCAACATTTTCACGCAGAGGGTGGTGAGTATATGGAATGAGCTGCCAGAGGACGTGGTGGTGGCTGGTACAATTGCAACATTTAAAAGGCATTTGGATGGATATATGAATAGGAAGGTTTAGAGGAATATGGGCCATGTGCTGGAAAATGGGACAGATTAGATTGGGATAGCTGGTCGGCATGAACAAGTTGGACCGAAGGGTCTGTTTCTGTACATCTCCATGACTCTATGGCTCTATGTCAAAAGGTCCAGATATTAAAGTCTATTACTGAGATTAGCTTTCTCAAATCCAGATTTATTCACTGGGTTGAAACGCCATGAACTGCCATAGTAAGGCTTTAATCTATTAACCCCCTAGGGTATTAAACGGACTTCAGGTCCTCAGATTTTACCTCCACACCACCACCACTGCCCTGACAGACTGTTGAAGGGGTGGTCCTCCCAGTCAGAGGTGTAACGAGATTGCTGCTTAATTCTTTTGAGAAGCCCATCACCCCTCGCCCTACACAACGTCACCACCCCATCGCTGCCCACTGACCCCTCCCAAAATCCTACTCTCCCCCAAACACCCACAACCAAATGTGGACCTGCATAACATCTCAAACTAAAACAAGTAATTGAAATGGTTAAACCTGAACTTGCAACAAGACATGGATAGATGTTTAAAATGCTATTATATTGCAGTGAACACAGTCAGAATCTATTCAAAAAGGATATCATGCTTGAACTAAAAGCTTCTCTAATAAACACATTTCACCCTTGATTGCAATAAGTCATTTCCAGAAACAAACAAACAAGAAAATAATTAGTACACACCCTTTTCACTGCCCACATTCTCTCCCTGCTCGCTTCCTGGGCACAATGTGTTAGAACGAACAAGTATTGCAGAATAATACAGCAATTCTTCCCTCTGCTTTCATTGTCTTTGCTACAATATTTAGACGTCTGAAGTAGGTTAGCTGATTCCTTGATGTTAGACCTTCACATAAGGGACTGAGTAATAACATCTGTGCAATGCTCCTTGTCAGATCACATAAATAACAAATGCTCACTACACCTTGACAGAGCGCAGAGTCAGTACAATGCACTTAACACAGTACAGTGAACCACAATGCAAAGGCCTGAAATGGGTTCAGATGTACTGAACCAATTTGCCACATGGCTTGACTAAACTCTGTTATAATATTTTCAGAGGTTTAGCATGAAAGGCAGTGATCATATTGGACACAAAATGTAACATCACTGAGTTAGCACAGCACATTATTGCGCCTATTATCTCCATCAATCCAAGATTTCTGAATGCATTGTGCTGGAAGAGACTGGGAATTTTATTTCCGGGTGAAGTATTAAATTGGAGCCCCACCTGCCCTCACACGTGAAAGTGGAAGAAACCCATGATGCTATTTCAAAGAAAAGTAAGGAGTTGTCCCTAGACCCTAGCCAGAATTTAACCTTTAAACAAAATCTAGACTTACACTTGCAGAAAAACTGACCGAGTAGCAAATGTACCTGTTTAAGTCAGCACCCTAGGATACAGGGTAACAAGTCAAATCAGACCCAATGTTAGCTTAGTAACAGGAACAAAGGGTAATTGTTGATGGCTATCTTTCTGAATGGAAAGTTGTTTCAATTTGTATTCTGCAGGGTTTGGTGTTGGGACCCATGCAGTTTGTTTTAAACATTAACATTAACAATTCAATTTCACAAATTCCACATTCAGAATCACAGATTCCCTAATATGGAGGCAGGCTGTTCAGCCCATTGAGCCCACACCGACCGTCGGAAGACCGTCCCACTTAGACCCACCCTCTATACCCCCCTACTCCATCCTCATAACTCCGAATTTCCCATGGCTAACCCACCCTAACCTGCACAATCCTGGACACTATGTCATGACATCGATGACTGCATCGGCGCAGTGTCCTGTGCCCAGGCTGAACTGGAGCAGTTCATTGACTTCACCCCGCCTTCAATTTCACTTGATCCATCTCGGACACCTCCCTCCCCTTTCTTGACTTCTTCATTTCCATCTCTGGCGACAGTCTCCAGGTGGACATTTGCTATAAACTACAGACTCCCATAACTACCTGAACTACACCTCCTCCTGCCTCCTGCAAGAACTCCATCCCATATTCCCAATTCCTTCACCTCTGCCGCATCTGTTCGGATGAGAACACACACCACTCCCAAGCATTCTTGATGTCCACCTATTTTGAACAAAATGCTTTCCCTCTTCTGTCAACTAGACAGCCCTCCACCACACCACCTCCATTCCCCATTCTACTACTCTAACCTCCCTCCCTTCTAAAAGCAATAACGACAGGGTCTCCTTTGTCCTCATCTACCACTCTGCCTGCCTCTGCATCCTTAAACACTTCTGCCAACTCCGAGACCCCACCACCAAGAACATCTTCCCCTCCCTAACCCTCTCTGACTTCCACAAGGAGTCTTCCCTTCACCAATCTTTGGTTTGTGCCACTGTCCTCACCAATCCCCCCCCCCCCGAACCCCCAGGCACCTTCCCCTGCAACCAAAAAAGATGCAAATCCTGCTAGCACACCAGCCCCCTCATCTCAATCCAGGGCCCTAACCAATTCTTCCAGGTGAGACAAAGGTTCACCTGCCTCTCCTCCAACCTAGTTTACTGCATCAGGTGGTCCTGAAGTGGTCTTCTCTCCATCGGTGATACCAAATGTAAACTCAGGGCACGTTTCGCCGAGCATCTCAGCTGGGTCTGCAGGTGCCAACCTGACCTCCCAGTCACCGCCCATTTTAATTCTCCTTCCCACTCCCTTTCCAACATGACCATCCTTGGCCTCCCCCTTGCCACAATGAATCAAACCACAAATTGGAGGAACAACACCTCATCACCTGGGCAGCCTACAGCCCGGAGGACTCAACAATGAGTTCTCCAATTTCAAATAACCTCCCTTCCCATCCCCCAATTCCTCTCCTAGTCCCTCCCCCTCCCTTCCATTCCACTCACTGACCCTTCCTTTCAGCTACCAACTGGATTCATTCTCCCCATTAACCAACCAGGCCGTACCCTCTACCTGTGTTCACTTGTCCTTACTTCACCACCCCGCTGCCCTACCCTCCCCTCCCTTTATCTGCAGCTCCCGCTACACCCCCAGTCCTGAAGAGGGGTTACACCCGAAACATTGACTTCTCCACCTCCTGATGCTGCCTGACTTGCTGTGTTCTTCCAGCCTCCTACTTGTCCACAATGGACAATCATGCATAGCCAAACCACCTAACCTTGACTTGAACATGGATGGTAAAATTAGAAAATTTGCAGATCACGCAAAGCGTGGATAGTGTAGAGGGTAGCTGTAAGCTCTAAAATGATATAGATAGGTTGGTAGAGTGGGCAGGAAAGTGACAGATGGAGTTCAACTTTGATAAGTGAAAGGTAATGTATTTAGAAATGTCAAACAGTTAAAAGGAATACACAATGCACAAGAATATACTGAGAAGGGTCGATGACATGAGAGATGTTGGCAGGCAACTACACAGGTCTCTAAAGGTACAAATAGTCATGGTTGTGAAGAAGGTATATTGAATGTTTTCCCTCATTGGCAGAAGCATAGGGTACAAAAATAGGGTACAAGGATGAAATTGTATAAGATGCTGGTGAGGCCACAACTGGAATATTGTGTGTAGCTCTGGTCATTACGTTACAGGAAGGATGTAATTGCTCTGGAGAGAATGCAGAGAAGATTTACTAGAATGTTGCCAGGGCTGGAGAATTGTAGTTACCAGGATAGATTGGAGAGTTTGGGGTTGTTTTCACTGCAACAGGGAAAGCTGAGGGGCAACATGAGTGAGGTGTACAAAATTGTGAAGGGGTAGATGGAGGATAGGCAGGAGGAATCTGTTTCCTTTGGCAGAGTTCAAAAACCAGGGGTCGTAGATTGAAGCTCAGTGGTAGATGGATTAGAAGGGATGGGGGGAAAAGCTTTTTTACACAGAAGATGGTGGGTATCTGGAATTCGCTGCTTGAATTAGTGTTGGAGGCAGAGACCCGAAACTCTTTTAAAAAGTACCTGGATCTGCTGTTTAAGTGCCGGAAGCTACAAGGCTATGGGCCGTGAGCAAGAAGTTGGGGTTAGAAAGGGCATGTGGGTGTCTTTGGGTCGGCATGGACAAGATGAGCCAAACGGCCCATTTCTCTAGTTCTATGATTCAAAGGTTGAGTTTATTGTGTTTTTTCAGGATGGGTTGAAACTTCACAGAATTGTCAGGATGCAGAAAGAGACTATTCGGCCCATCATGTTTACTTTGGTTCCCTGAAGAAGCATGATAGGCAGAACCTTCCCAGGACCTGAACAACGTGGGCAGGAAACGTGGGCAAAATCGGTGATGTGCCCAATGAGGCGCTTCTCAATACTGAGGCCAAAGAGTTGCAACTTCCAACCACGTCCCCAGAGGTAAAAGTGATGGTGAAAGGCATATTTACATAAATTATTGCTCGTGATCACCCTCATTATTACTTAAACTTACCTCATTAGTAGGCAGTCTCCCATTCTCCTGCCCACTGGGTAGAGTTTAGATGCCAGGAATTCCCAAGATGTAAGCTGATAACTCCGTCTTGCCATTGACTCCTCCATTCTGAACTATAGTTACCAACAGCTCAGGGTACGCTCAATGGCTAGCAGGCTCATGCACCCCACATCCACGTGCCACTCCGCATCATCCTAGTTCATTTCTTTAAATATGTGTCTTAGAAATGTCAAAAACAGGTGCAGAGATAGGCCATTTCAGCCCTTCGATCCTGCCCCACCATTCGATATGATCATGGCTGATTATGCAATCTCAGTATCCCACACCTGATTTCTCTCCAAATCACTTGATCCTCTCCACTACAAGGGCAATGTCCACTTCCCACTTGAATATATCTAACCAACTAGTCCCAGTAGCTTTCTGTGCTGGAGAATTCCACAGGTTCACATCTCTGCATTTTGGGGAATACTGGCACTTCTGGTTGGAATTCTGCTGCAGGGACTGTGTGCTTTGGGATAGGCATCTAGCTCATAAATTAATCCCTATCACTACTTCACCATTCTGCTATATTTGCTACACCACCCCGCCCCCCTCTCTCTTTTTCTGTAGCTCCCCCTACCCCCACATCTAGTCCTGAAGAAGGGATACACCTGAAACATTGACTTCTCCACATCTTGATGCTGCCTGGCTTGCTGTGTTCTTCCAGCCTCCTGCTTGCCTCATACAAATTAGTCCAGGCTGCATCTCAGGGCTGCTCACTTGTTCCATCAGTGATTATTCACTTTGTTCATTTCATCTCTGCTTTGTTTTGTCTGTTTGGGCTTTAGACCCTCAGCTACACCCATGAGCTCACTCTACTTCTGTCTCATCTTGCTCAGAGTAGAAACAAAGCCAGGCAGCTGGTCAATGGTGATCAGTCAAGTGAGCAGAACATGTCCCTGTACAGTATTGTCATGTACCAGTGTTATGATGCGGGTGATGACCTAATGGTACTATCGCTGGACTATTAATCCAGAGACCCAGGTACTTGAGTCTGGGGACTTGAGTTTGAATCTGCCACAGCAGATGGTAGAATTTGAATTCAATAAGAAAAAGCTAGAATTAAGAGTCTAATAATGACCATGAGTCCATTTTCAGGCATTAGGAAACTGTCGTCCTTACCTGGTCTGGCCTACATGTGACTCCAGACCCACAGCAACGGGGTTGACCCTTAACTGCCCCCTGGGCAATGAGGGATGGGCAATAAATGCTAGCATAGCTAGTGATGCCCTCATCCTGTCAATGAAGGAAAGAAAAGTGTGCACAATGTGCCAGCCACCTACACATCAAAGACACAGCAAAATAGCACGATGGCTCAGTGGTTAGCACTGCTTCCTCACAGCACCAGGGTCCTAGGTTCGATTCCAGCCTCGGCGACTGTCTGTGTGGAGTTTGCACATTCTCCTTGTGTCGGCGTGGGTTTCCTCCGGGTGCTCCGGTTTCCTCCCACAGTCCAACGATGTGCAGGTCAGGTGGATTGGCCATGCTAAATTGCTCATAGTGTTAGGTGCATTAGTCAGAGGGAAATGGGTCTGGGTGGGTTACTCTTCTGAGGGTCGGTGTGGACTTGTTGGGCCGAAGGGCTTGTTTCCACACTGTAGGGAACCTAATCAAACCTGTCTCAGATTCTAAGGGAAGTAGTCCTCTCCAAAATCCAGGCAGGCAACTTTCAGTCAGGGGATCCCTGCACAGTTGATCAAAGGGAGCCTGCGAGATCAATTCAGGGCTGGGAATGCTCAGTTGTCCATTTGGGATGATGAAGGTCAAGGATTCCTGTGGGCCATGGTCAGCCATAGGGTTCCTGTGCAATCCGTGGAGTCACAGGGATATAGTTCAGGATTGGTCATTCATCGTTCAGAGCAATGCTGACAAGAATGAGTGCAGTGGTGGACAACTTGTCATGTGAGGAGTGGTTGAGGATTCTCAACCTGTACTCAATGGAGTTCAGAAGGATGAGGAGGGATCTGATTGAAACTTATAGAATACTGAGAGGGCTGAATAGAGTGGACGTGGAGAAGATGTTTCCATTAGTAGGAGAGACTAGGACCCGAGGGCACAGCCTCAGAGTGAAGGGATGACCCTTTCGAACTGAAACATTTCTTTAGCCAGAGGTTGGTGAATCTGTGGAACTCACTGCCCCAGAGAGCTGTGGAGGCTAGGTTATTGAGACAGTGTATTTAAGACAGTGATAGATAGGTTCCTGATTAGTGAAGGGATCAGCGGTTACAAGGAGGGTCCAGGGAAGTGGCAGGCTACTGGAAGTTCATGGTTATTTTTGAGGACAGGACGTAGGTGTACACACAAAGTGGCTGCCCAATCTACATTTTGTCTTCCTCCTATAGGGGAGATCACATTGTGAGCAGTGAATACAGTAGACTGGATTGAATGAAGTGCAGGTAAATCGTTGCTTCACCTGGAAGGCGAGTCTGGTGCTTTAGATAGTGAGGGAGGAAGGAAGTAAACGGGCAGGTTTTACACCTTCTGTGGTTGCATGGGAAGCTGCTGTGGGAATGTGGGAAGGTGTTGTGAGTAGAGGAGTGGACCAAAGCATTTCAGAGGGAATGATGCCTGCAGTTGGCTGACAAAGAGGAGAAAGGGAATTTGTGTCTAGTTGCAGTATCCCACGTGCTGGAGATGACAGCTAATCATTCTTTGGATGCAGATGCTGGTGCAGAGGAGATAAGTGAGGGTTGTTTTTTAGAATTAGAATCCTGAGTGTGGAAACAGGCCATTTGGCCCAACAAGTCCACGCCGACCCTCCAAAGAGTAACACTCCCAGATCTATTCCCCAAACTTTTATTTAGTCCTGACTAATGCGCCTAACCTACACATCCCTGAACACTATGGGCAATTTAGCATGGCCAATTTACCTAACCTGGACGTTTTTGGACTGTGGGAGGAAGCTGGAGCACCCGAAGGAAAGCCATACAAATATGGGGAGAATGTGCAAACTCCATGCAGACAGTCACCCGAGGCTAAAATTGAACTCGGGTCCCTGGCACTGTAAGGCAGCAGTGCTAACCACTGTGCCACCCCTGTTGTTGTGGAAGGGAAGAGGAGGGGTAAGGAGAGGTGTGGGAGATAGGTCGGACAGTTTTGAGGGCCTTGAAAAGGTGAGGAACCCTCAGTTGAGGAAAATGGCGGGCAGTTTTTATTTAAAAACAAAGACTAACAAGTCAAGATGGAAGATGGTTTAGTAAAGTTAGATCACATGGGATTCCAGGACAGCTTGTCATTTGAATACAAAATTGGCTTGACAGCAGAAGAAGATGGTGGAGGGTTGTTTCTTAGAGTGGAAGCCTGTGACCAGAGGTGTTCTGCAGGGATCGGTACTGAGTTTACTTTCACATGCCATTTATATAAATGATTTTGATGAGAATTTAAGCAGAATGGTTAGTAAGTTTGAAAATGGCACCAAAATTGGTGGTGCAGTGGACAGTGAAGAAGGTTATCTAAGGTTACAAAGAGATTTTGATCAGTTGGGTCAATGGGCTGAAGAGTAGCAGATGGAGTTTAATTTGAATAACTGCAAGGTATTGCATTTTGGTAGTGAGCAAGGGTAGGACTTATATAGTTAATGTAAGGCCCAGGGTAAGTGTTGTTGACCAGAGAGACCTAGGGTTTAAGGTACATAGTTCTTTGAAAGTTGTGTCATAGGGTAGAAAGGGCAGCTAAGAAGGTGTCTGGCATGTTTGCCTTCATTTGGTTAGTTCATTGAATATAAGAGTTGGAAGTGTCACACTGAGGTTGTACAGAATGTTGCTATAGGAATAATGTTATTAAACTGGAGAGGGTTCAGAAAAGATTTACCATGAGGCTGCCAGAACTGGAAGGAGGATAGGTTGGGATGGTTTTCACTGGAACACAGGAGGTAGAGGGGTAGTCTTTTAGAAGTTTGTAAAAGCATGAGGGCATAGATAAGATGATTAGTAAATGTTTTTTCCCTAGGGTGGGGGAGTTCAAAACTTGGGAGCATATTTTTAAGGCAAGAGGAGAAAGATTTAAAAGGGACCTGGGAGGGCATATTTTTCACACAGAGGGTGGTTAGTAAGTGGAATAAACTGCCAGAGGAAGTGATGGATGCAGGTACAGCTACAACATTTAAAAGACATTTGGATAGGTAAATGAATTGGACAGGTTTAGAGGGTTATGGGCCAAACGCAGGCAGGTGGGACAAGTTTAGCTTGGGGAGTAGGAGCTAGGTCAGCATGGATGAGTTGGACCAAAGGGTCTGTTTCTATGCTGTGTGACTCAAAGACTCTATAACGTAACTTAAAATCACAGTTGAGATGTCAACCTAATTTGCATTACTGTACATTCCATATTTCAACTCGTTTGAGACAAAGACAACATGCCTGAAAAACTCATGATAGGTAATTACCTCAGTGCAATGTGAATGATCTCTCACTTCTATTCCTTTAGAACACAATTCAGATACACAACCAAGTGGGGACAAACCATCAAACCGAATCACTTGAACAATGATGCCCTGCTTAAGGGTTGGAGGGTGAGACAGTTCAGGAATTGGAATTCCTCGACCTGACCTGGGATAAACAATTATACTTGAGTGGGGCCGACAGGTTAAGGCCTCCCTCTAAGTGGATGATGTTGCTGTTTTGCGCTCGGATCCACTGTCAGTGGACAGTCGCATGTGCATCTGTGACCTGTTTGAACAGACCTCAGGGGCCAAGGTAAGTTGAGGCATGAGCGAGACCATGCTGTTTGGAAACTGGGCTGACCAATCCTCCATCCGCTTCTGTGGCAAGAATGACCACCTGAAGATGCTGGGTATTTGGTTTGGAGGGGCTGGGGCGTGCGCCAAGCCTTGGGAGGAGCGGGTCCCTAAAGTGAGGCAGAAACTGGAGCAGCGGCCACTCTACATGATGGGGAAAAACCTGGTCATCAGGTCTGAGGTACTCTCAGTGTTGTTGTACATGGCTTATGTCTGGCCTATTCCCCGAACCTGCATTGCTGCAGTCACCTGGGCTATCTTCCACTTCATATGGAGATTGAAGATGGACCGTATCCAAAGGGACATCTTGTATAAAGATCTGGAGAAAGGGGGAAAAAACACACCCAATGCCACCCTCACCCTGATGGCTACCTTTATGTGTGGCTGCATCAAGCTGTGCATGGATCTATTATACACAAACACCAAATGCCACTATGTACTGAGATTCTACCTGTCCCCAGTGTTGTGAAGGATGGGCCTGGCCTCATTGCCACGGAATGCTCCAAGTAGTTGGACTGTTCTGTATCACCTGTCCTTCGTGGATAAATTTGTGAAGAGAAACACCTTTGAACACAAGTCCATCAGGAAGTGGTCAACACGTAGTGTCCTTGAGACCCTTCGGGAAAAGGAGAGGGCGGATCCTATCGAGCGGTTCCCTGGGTAGACTGTCAAAGTCATTTGGCAGAATGCCTCATTGCCAGAACTTTCTAACAAGCACCAGGACATCGCTTGGCTGGTAGTGAGAAGGGCTTTGCCTGTGAGATCCTTTATGTATTTCCGGACTCGCTGCACCACCGCACGCTGTCCTCGAAGCAGCTGTGGAGGGGCAAGACTGTCACACACATCCTTCTGGAATGAAACTCTGAGAAGGAAGTCTGGAGAGGAATGCAATGGCGTTTGTCGAGGTTTGTCCCAAGCAGCTCCATGATGCTGGACATCATGCTGTATGGTCTGTTCCCCGAGACACACGCCAAGACGATAATCAACTGTGCCTGGAGGACCATCAACTCGGTGAAAGAAGCTCTCTTGTCTGGCCGAAAGCTGCTGGTCTTTCAGTCGAAGGATTTGACCCTTACGGAGTGTTGCATTCCAAGGTCCAGGCCAACGTGCTGAGGGACGCACTGAAGCTTGGGGTAGCTGCCGCCAAGGCGCAGTGGGGAAAGACCATCGTATAAGGTCCTGCTGCCGAAAAAAAATGGGGGTCCAGTCAGTAATTGGGCCCAACTGATGTCTCAACTCAATGCCAAGAGGCTGACTGCAAATATAGAGAATAGAGAACATCATTGACTCAACTTGTTATTGGAAAATAAAGACAGTATACATCTGAATGGCATTGTCAACTACACATGTATCAAAGTTTCTTTCTAAGAATAAAGTATATTTTTGAAATATAAAAAAGAATGTTTGAATGACTGGTCTGATGGAAAGGACTGTCACAGGAAATAAAAACAGAGAATGCTGGAGAAGCTCAGCAGATCTGGCAGCATCTGTGGAAAGAAAAAAACAAAGTTAATGTTTTCAGGCCAAGATGATTTTCTTGGCAGTTGAATAGGATCATGTCAACCCAAAATATTTATTCTGTTTTTCTCTCCACAGATGCTCACAGACTTTCTGAATTTCTCCAGCATTTTCTGTCTTTTATTTCAGATTTCCAGCATCTTCAGTTTTTATTTGAGGGCTATTACATAACAAGTGAACTCTTTTTTAAACATGTTTTCTCAGCAGAAGCAAACAAATAACGAAGAAGCAGACTGACATCCTTCCTTCCTCTCCCTCTTTCTCCCACCCTCTCTCTCCCTCTCACTCCCTCCCTCTCTGTCTCTCCCTCCCTCTCTATCTCCCTCTTTCTCCCTCTAACTCCCTCTCCCTCCCTCTCACTCCCTCCCTCTCCCGCCCTCTCTTTCTAACTCTGTCTCTCTCTCTCTCTCCACCTAATGTGCAATCCTTTGGGGCCCTGTGATACATAGTTAAAGACTTTCTCCATGTGCAGTGGAGAGAGATTTTGAAGACTAAAACTCAACTCCACGGCTGTCTCTCGAAGAACAGACAGCTCCCCTCCATGTTTTTGTTAAATCACCTTGACATTAAAAGCAGAAGACCACCACAAGAAAGCAGTGAAACCACTGGATTCAAGCTGTGCCCGAACTACTGACTGTTCATCCCTTTCAAAGTTTATGGATTCTAATTTTCCAAATTTGTCCTACCTTATTTTGTAATCTACATCTGCATACATTTATGAATGTCAAGTATGTTCATGCTTGGGTTAGTGTATGTTTGTTTTGTTTGTGTTAATGTGTGTTTGAGTAAGTGTGTGTTTGTATTAGTGTGTGTTAGTGTGTATTTGTGTTTGTATGTGTTAGTGTGTGCTTGTGTCTATTTTTGTTGGCATTTGTACTACTGTGTATTATTGTGTGTGCCAGTGTGTGTTTGCATTGTGATGTACATTAGTTTGTGTGCGTGTTTGTGTTAGCATGTACATTAGTGCTAGTGTGTGTGTTAATGAATGAGCTAGTACGTGTTTGTATTATTGTATCTGTTAGTTTGAGTGTGTGTTAGTATTGGTATGCGTTTGCATTATTGCGTATGTCTGTGTATGTATGAGTTTGTGTCAGTGTGTGTGTTAGTGTGTGTTTGCATTATTGTGTATGTCTGTGTATGTGTGTGAGTTTGTGTCAGTGTCTATGTTAGTGTTAGTATATGTGTTCATGTGCATGTTTGTTTGTGCATATGAAAGTCTCCACATGTTTTATTATTTTACTTAGATCAGTTCAATAAAGGGGACCTCCTTCTTTGTTAAACTCAAGGAAACTCCTTTCATAGCACGGGGTTGGTAAACTGTACTTAATGAAATGGTTAGTATATCCTTTCCAAACAATAAAAACCCCTTGTGATCAAATGAGGAGAGGAAAGGGAAGGGAACATTGACCCTTTTCACCTGATCACACCAGTACAAACAGCTCTGAGATGAATGACCTGGTAATCTGCCCGAGGAAGGCAAGTTATCCCAAGAGGGCTCACTGATTTTCTTGTAAGTATACATGAGATCTTTAATCTCTGTCTGAACCAATAGCTAGGGTCCCAGTTTGACGTCCTGCATGAAGAGTGACACCTCTGACAATGTAGCATTCCCTAAACACCGCAAGGCAGTATCAACATCGAGTAAGAAACTCAATTCCAGGGTTTGGGTTGAATTCAGCAATCTGCTTGCCCACAAGCAAATGAAAAACAACTGGTTGGCACACACACTTGGGAGAGCTGTGTAATATTAGCTGCTACTTGACAGGAAAATCCAGGACCTTTCTGTGAACTCACAGGGTGAAGGCTTTTCTGTCATCAGGGTTGTTCAGAATGTGCTTTCTGGTGCCTCTCAACATGTCTGTCCAAATGCAGTTGAAGAACAGAGGAACATAGGGGTGTGGATATGCAGATCATTAAGGGTAAAGACAAGCTTAGAAAGCTGTTTGAAAGGCAATAAAAGCACTGGGTTTTTTTTTCGAGAGAGTGTGAATTCAAAAGCAGAGAAGTTATGTTCTCTTGCACAGAACATTTGATGAACCACAGTTGGAGGACTGGAATTGTCCTGGTTGAAAGGAAATGAAATTCTGGAGGAGGTACATTCAGATTCACTGCAACGATACCAGACCCAAAGTGTTGGAATTGTGGGTCTGCCCCTTGGGGTTTGATGGACGCTGTGTTTAATCAGGCAGGTGGGGGGGAGGGCGGAGGGGCAACTCTGCTTTCCCACCTCCACTCAATTAAAGCCCATGGACAGTCCAATTGAGGTCCTTAAATGGGCAATTAATGTCCATAGAAGTTCTTTTCCTGTTTGTTTTCATCAATGCTGCTTTGGGAGGAAATCCTTATGTCATTTTACACAGAGAAAGATCCCACAAACTGCCAATTAAATTTCAACCAAACCATTTCCAGCTGACAGAGAAATATTAATGTATTTTACATTGACCTAGATTTAATATTTCTTCAATGTCTCACTCCCTCCTTGGTAAAGGTAATTCACCATTGTCCCATTGTCTTATTAGAGAGAAATACGCAATGGTGAGTTTAACCACAGGGTCACCACACCTCAGGTGAGGAGCGAGGATGAGAAGATAGGACTTTTGTGGAGTCCTTAGGAATTGGATCCATGCTGATGGTGTCTAACCAGCCAAGATTAGAGTGGTGCTGGAAAAGCACAGCAGGTCAGGCAGCATCTGAGGAGCAGGAAAATCAACATTTTGGGCACTCTAATCTTGACTCTGATCTCCAGCATCTGCAGTCCTCACTCACACCCTGTCTAACCAGCCATCCAACCAGCTGACCTATCGGACCCCCTATACAAACTTATCAATTCCTGTCCATATCCAAACTGGAACGAGATCCGGGTCACTCCATATTCACTGAGTTATTTTGATTGTGACAGGTTTGCAATGCTCATCCTCGTTTTCAGGATCCTTCATGTTCTCATCACTCACTTTCTCTGGAACCTTCTAAAGCCCACATCCCTCCAAGGTCTTTGTTCTCCTTCAATTCTGGCCCCTTGTGTAGTTTTGATTTCCATCATTCCACCATTTTTGACTTTGATTTCCTCAGTTCTAAGCACTGGACTTTCCTTCATTAACCTCTCTGACTCTGAACTGCATTTTCTTCTTCCAAAGCGTTCCCTGAACCCTAACTCTGACTCAGCTTTCCATCACATTGTCTCACATCTCCTGAGGGTGGCTTGGTGTTCAGCCTTATTAATAATGTGAGACACCAAAGCAGAAATTGCTGAAAAAGGTCAGCAGTTCTGGCAACATCAGTCGAGGGGTCGCAAAGTTAATGTTTCGGATTTGGTGACCCTTCCTCAGGACTCGATTAGCACCTAGTCATTCTCCCAGGTTGACCACTCCTTTGTCTGTCTGACTGCATTTCTCTCTCAAAAGAAAGAGTTCTGGAAAAAGGTCACTGGACCCAAAACGTTAACTCTGCTTTCTCTCCACAGATGCTTTCAGACCTGCTGAGTTTCTCGAGGGATTTCTGTTTCTGTTTCTGACATTCCAACATCTACAGTTCTTTCAGTTTTTTTGAGAATAACATTCTTGTGAAAGTCTGTGTAACATTTTGCTCCATTTAAGGGACTATATAAATGCGAGTTGCTGAATTCTATGCTCTACGCTTGTAACCTTTTTGCCTCACTCCTAACTGAGCCAAGCCAGCTTTGGAAAAAAAAGTGAAATGTAGCTTAATTCAGGTTAGCTTTGGGAGTCTGTCATATTAAAGGGTAAAAAAATGTGGCCCTGGAAAAGCACAGCAGGTCAGGCAGCATCCGAGGAGCAGGAGAGTCGACGTTACGGGTATACGCCCTTCATCAGGATGAAGGGTTTATGCTCGAAACGTTGATTCTCCAGCTCCTTGGATGCTGCCTGACCTGCTGTGCTTTTCCAGCGTCACATTTTTCGACTCTGCTCTCCAGCATCTACAGTCCTCACTTCCTCCCTGCCATATGAAAGGCACAGCCTCGCAATAGGAAAAGAATAGGAAGTAGCAGGATTAGGATCTCTAAACTGCTCTTGTTTACCAGTTTGTGTTTCACTGCGACAGAAGGTCTGGATGCTAAACCAAAGCAAGAATGAGAGCTCAAGCATTAACTAGTGTTTACCTTCACAGTTAAACGATCCAAATTTGAGAGGAAGATGACGGTCTCAAACGTTCCCACACCTTGCTTACTCAGTGAACTACTCACTCTGAATTGGACATGCCAAAGTGGGCTGGACAGAAACTTCTCAAGTTGAAAGGACTTTCCGTGATTTGAAAGAGTGATCTGCTTGCACAGTTGGAATCTGCATCTTTGGTTGTGGAGGCTGTTATTGATGAATGCTATTCTGAATGAAATGGCATCAGCAAGACTGAAATTTCAGGCCGTGAGCTACAAGGCCTCTTGTGCTCGTGATTGTGCTTCATCAACAGGTTTCAAAAATACAGAAGGTTGAAAAAACACAGGAAAACTTGTGAATGACACACCTTTGTCCAACACGTTTTGTATATTTCAAAACAAAGCTCGAGTACAGGTCATTTGGTACAACCCGCATTTTGGTAACGCAAATTGGCTATAATGTGATTGATGAATTGTGGATGCAATTTGGACAATGTGATTCTGCTGAACAGACATGGCTATTTCCTATAGTGAACTCGTACGGCATGATTTTCTATAGCAGTTTGCTATAGCGCAGGGTTACAAAGGAATGCAACTGTAATGTTACAGCAGAATGACCTGTATAAACAATGTGTACATTTCCAACTATTCCAGCTTTTTCCACGTATCATTCCCAATTGATTGCGCAATAATCTACTGCCCTGCACTGACTCATAAAACCCCAACCATATGGAAGCTGACCATTAGGCCCATCGGCTTCTCACCCACCTTCCAAAGAGCATCCCACCCAGGCTCACCCCTTACACTATCCCTGCATTTCCCATAGTTAGTCCACGCAGCCTGCACATCCCTGGACAATATGGGCAATTTAACATGGCCAATCCACCTAACTTGCATATAGAGTCATAGTGGAAATAGACAACTCGTCCATGACAATCAGATATCCTAACCTAATCTAGCCTCACCTGCCAGCACCCGGCCCATATCCCTCCAAACCCTTCCTATTCATATACCCGTCCACATGCCTTTTAAATGTTGTTATTGTACCAGCCTCCATCACTTCCTCTGGCAGCTCATTCCATACACACACAACCCTCTGCCTGCAAAGGTTGCCCCTTAGGTCCCTTGCAAAGTTTTCCCTTCTCACCATAAACCTATGTCCTCTAGTTCTGGACTTCCCCACCACAGGGAAAAGACCTTGTCTATTTACCCTATCCATGCTCCTCAAGATCTTATAAACCTCTATATGTTCACCCCTCAGCCTCCGATGATCCAGGGAAAACAGCCCCAGCCTATTCAGCCTCTCCCTATAGCTCAAGCCCTCCTACCCTGGCAACATCCTTGTAAATCTTTTCTAAACCCTCTCAAGTTTAACAACATCTTTCCGATAGGAGGGAGACCGGAATTGCACACATTAGTCCAAAAGTGGCCTAACCACTGCCCTGTGTAACTGCAACATGACTTCCCAACTCCTATACTCAACACTCTGACCAATAAAGGAAAGCATACCAAATCCCTTCTTCACTATCCTATCTACCTGCAAATCCACTTCCAAGGAGGTATGAACCTGCACACTGTGGGAGGAGACCAGAACCCCCGGAGGAAACCCACGCAGACACGGGGAGAATGTGCAAACTCCAGTCTCCCAAGGGTGGCATTGAACCCAGGTCCCTGGTGCTATGAGGCAGAAGTGTCTATCACTGAGCCATGATACCACCTGCAAAATAATGTTTCACCCTGTTAGGAAATGAGGATCATAGAAGGTGTTCATTTTGCCTGCGTTGGCGCCTTGCCCTCTCTGTGCCCAGAAACACAGACCTGGACGGAGTGTGTCTCACTTTTAATTTGGGAGTGGGTGCTTTGCTGATGATGAGCAACATTCAGGAGGTGGTGGGGAGAGCCCGGTCACAGGAAAAGGTGGGTTATCAATTTGAGCAGGTGGGAAAACAAAAGTTATTTTGAGAAACTTTTGGGGCAACCTTATTGGCTAACTTTGAGTACCGTGGTTGGAATTTGAACTGACCGTTTTTGAATTGGCCAGAAGTCTCCTGGAGGTGGCTGGGAGAAGTTGGAGGCTGTAAGAGTCCATAAAATGAAAGAAAACGTGACCTGTGTCTATCTTGTACTGTCTACCAAACAAATAAATACTCAAGTCTCCCTCCGCACCATTTATTAGGAACGACCTGACCCCTGCTGGACATCATTGACATTGCAGCAGAGAAATGCTGCAAATCTTCGGAAAGGTTTGATGCTAAAGAATGATAGCACCCCCATCTGCCTCCTGCACATATCCGTAAAGCAGTTCACCAGTGTTTAATGCAAGAAGATACATTGCATATGTAGTTTATTGACAATGTTTGCTGTTGCTTGATAGAGTCAATGGGAGTGACCAATTTTGTTCAACAGTCAGACTTACTAAGCCGACATTTTTTTTGTGGGAATGAAGAGACATTTACTGGGTAATTCAGGAATGGGGTAGCAGAGGATGGGATAAAATGTTTGACAGTTCTGTAAACAAAACCTTAAGAGCTTTCAGAAATAATGTCCAGTTTCTTGAGCAGATGAAAAATAGAAAGTTTGCCAGCAACTATTCTTGTCTTCTCAACTCCAGCCCCCCAACAAAACCCTCCATCTTCAATTGACTCCGCAAGCTCATGCACAACCCCCACTTCCCAAACTTCCCAATATCTAACCCGAGAGGTCTGTACTCAAAGGCAAGTCGCAGCACGGTCCTATTCAACCAAACACGCCATCACAGTCTGGTCCAATCAGCTTCTTGTACACATTCTGACAACAATTTGGATTTTGCTGTGTCTTCATTGCTTTAAAATATCACAAACCACATGACCAGCAATATCACCAAACAGAATTTGACACTTGACCAAAAGATACAAGGGCAACTGGCTAAGAGCTGGGTCAAAGAGTTGGGTTTTATTGAGCGTTGCTAAAGAGAAAGAGGAGTAGAGAGTAAATTCTCTTTCTTAACCCTGGGGTTCTAAGGTTACTCATTCTGCCTCCTAGTATTCCCTCAGAAGAGATGAGCTGATTTTTCCCAGGCCAGGAATAGACTTAGGGCCTGTGCCCGAAACGTCGAATCTCCTGTTCCCTGGATGCTGCCTGACTTGCTGTGCTGTTCCAGCAATAAAGTTTCAACTTTGATCTCCAGCATCTGCAGACCTCACTTTCTCCAGGAATAGACTTAGACCTGTTGCTTTGATTAGCACTGCTAGTTGTAAAAATATCCCGATCCAACTCAGCAGCTGTCAACATGAAGTGAATTCTGTTGAACTGGGCTTTATAAATAATCTTGAATACTGCCATAATAACTTTGGATATGATGGAGATATGTGAGCATTCTGATGATTAAGCAAATAATGAAGTCCACAGGCCTGGAGAAAAACTGATGTACAGAGACATCTGGGTATTCAGGTCCATTGCACCCTAAAGTTGGTAGTGCAGGTCGAAAGAGTGGTCAAGAAGGCATGCGGCATGGTTTCCTTCATCAGACGGGGTACTGAGTACAAGAGTTGTCAGGTCATGTTACAGTTGTATAGGATTTTGGTTTGGCCACATTTGGAATACTGCATACAGTCCTGGTTGCCACTTTACCAAAAGGATGTGATTGCTTGGCAGACGGTGCAGAGGAGGTTCACCAGGATGTTGCCTGATTTGGAGGGTGCTAGCTGTGAAGCAAGGTTGAGTAGATTAGGATTATTTTCATTAGAAAGATAGAGGTTGAGGGGAGACCTAATGGAGGCCTGCAAAATCATGAGAGGTATCGACAGGGTGGATAGCAAGAGGCTTCTTCCCCAGTGTGGGGGACTCAATTACTAGGGGTCATAAGCTCAAAGTGAGACGGTAAAAGTTTAAGGGAGATATGCAATGGAAAGTTCTTTACGCAGAGGGTGGTGTGTGACTGGAATGTGTTGCCAGTGCAGGTAGTAGGGGCGGGAACAATAGTGTCATTTGAGATGTATCTAGACAGATACATGAATGGGCAGGGAGCAGAGAGATACAGGTCCTTAGAAAATAGGCGTTAGGTTTAGATAGAGGATCTGGATCGGCGCAGGCTTGGAGGGCCGAAGGGCCTGTTCCTGTGCTGTGATTTTCTTTGTTCTTTGTTCTTTGAACTGAACATAACCTCCCCATAGATCTGAGCCAGTGTGATGAATTGCTTCTCCACAATCCGTGATTTGAAGTCAATAATTACCCCGTGTTCAATCATCTGTGATGTGGAGGTGCTGGGGTCGGACTGGGGTGGACAAAGACAGAGGTCATATGATACCAGGTTATAGTCCAACAGATCTATTTAAAATCGCAATTTAATTTCAGAGCGCTCCTCCTTCATCCTTCACCTACCAAAGGTGCAACACTCCGAAAGCTTGTGATTTCACATAAACCTGTTGGACTATAATCGGGTGTCGTGTGACTTCTGACTCAATCGTCTACTTTAGTGATGTCAAAGGCAGCTGGAGATGCAAGCCTTCCTGTTTCTGTTCCCGAGAACGAGGGAGTTTTGACCTTTTCCTCCTCTTTTCACGCAGGAATAGACTTGGCATCAAAGTTTTGTTGTGGAGCTACTTTACTGAGACAGACACAAGTGTAAAGGAAGTGACCAAACAAATGAAAAAAAAACCAAGGTGTTAATTAAGTTTAAAATAATTATTTTAAATAAAATGCAGTGCATCTAACATTCCAAGGACATTATACCAAAAAGCATGGGACTTTAAGCAGCTGTGGAAGTAAGCAGATCTCTGGGACAGGGAGGACTGTTTAAACGTTAGGAATTAATGAATGAAACTATGTAAGAAAAGCATTGTTTCATGGATACACACTAAATGAAGACAATCTGTCTCTTTCTGTTACAGAGGCAAATTAAAATATATTTAAAAACTCTGACAGACCAGCAGTCATCTCAGAGACCAAAAAAAATTTGAGTTTGAATAGAATTGCCCTTAAAGGTTGAGCCAAGACAATCTGAAAAAAATTATACTGGATTGTCAGTGTAGTTTCCTTGAAATCTATGAATCTGATTGAATATTGAATTGTTCTTAAGGTGGGTTTACACATTGTATAAATTTGGAATAGAATTATTATGTTATACTTATTATTGGTATTCTATGATACAGTGTTAGCCATAGATTCATACAGCACGGCAACAGACCCTTCAGCCCAACCAGTTCATGCTGACCATAATCCAAAACTATGGTAGCCCCACGTGCTTGAGCTTGGCCCATATCACTCCAGACATTTCTTATTGATGTACTTATCTCAGTATCTTTTAAACTTTGTAACTGTACCCATATCCTTCACCTCCTCTGGAAGTTCATTCCACACATGAACCACACTGCGTAAACATTTGCTCCTTATGTTTTTTTTATTTTTCTCCTCTCACCTTAAAAATATGCCCCTTAGTCTTAAAATCACTCAATCCCAGCTGTCTATACCTGATATATGCATCCTTCTTTTTCTTGACCAGAGCCCAATTTCTCTCGTCGTTCATCATTCCCTACATCTCCCAGTCTTGACGTTGACACTGACTGACATACTGTCTCTGAACTCTCACTATCTCATTCTTAAAGACCTCCCGCTTCCCAATCATCCATTTGTCTGCTAATAGCTTCCCTCAGTCAACCTTTGAAAGTTCCTATCTAATATTGTCAAAATTGGCCTTACTCTAATTTAGAGCTTTAATTTTTTTAACTGTTCTATCCTTTCCCATAACTATTTAAAAACTAATAGAATTATGATCATTTGCCCGAAAGTGCTCCCCCATTGACACGTCAGTCACTTCTCATTCATTATTATAGTGCAATTTAGAACTGATTCTTATAATAAATATTCTTAAACAAGTAAAAGGTAAAGTTGCTATAGCCCTGAGGACCATAGGGCTGCTCTCTCATTGGAGGGAGGTGATGGTGGTGAGTTTAACCTGAGGGTCACTGTACCTCAAGCAAGGGGAGAGGTTGAGAAGGCACAGTAGCTCAGTGGTTAGCACTGCTGCCTCACAGCACCAGGGTCCCAGGTTCGATTCTAGCCTCAGGCAACTGTCTGTTTGGAGTTTGCACATTCTCCCCGTGTCTGCGTGGGTTTCCTCTGGATGCTCCGGTTTCCTCCCACAGTCCAAAGATGTGCAGGTCAGGTGAATTGGCCATGCTAAATTGCCCGTAGTGTTAGGTGCATTAGTCAGAGGGAAATGGGTCTGGGTGGGTTACTCTTCAGAGGGTCAGTGTGGACTGGTTTGGCTGAAGGGCCTGTTTCCACACTGTAGTGAATCTAATCTAATCTTCATGATAACCTCAGGCAGACTGTAAGTACAGGAGTATAAATGTGTTGTAGACTTACACTTAAATCCTCATATCTCGATAACAATATCTTAGAACTCTTACACCAGAATTCCAACTGCTGATATAGTTAAACTTTAAAAAGGTGTTGTTTCTGCTATAACAGACCTATAGATATATCCCAACCTCAGATCATTTCACTGGATTGAAAACTCCGTAGGAAACGACATTTCAATTCTGGACACAGTCAACAGCTGGTAAAGCTGACTAATTTCCTATAATGATCTGAAACTTATTTTAGGTGAAGTTTTAAGGTGGAATTAAGTTTGACTGAGTAAGTTTACCTTTCCTGAGGCTAATAATAATAGAATCATTAACAGTGAGAAACATCAGAGCAGAAAAAGGCTATTCAGCTCATAAACCTGCTCCACCATACTAGATCATAGCTATCAACTTGCTCAAAATCATATTGTTATAGTATGATCCCTGATGATGCTCTTATTGATAGGCCAGATTCCAGACTGAAACTTGATGGATCAGATTTTCCATTTTTTTTGTTTAAATGATGTAGTCATACAGAAAAATAAGGATACAATGTCTGCGGGTTAATAGAACAGAGAACTCTCCCATATCATATCCCTATAAACCTGCATTTCCCCATGGGTTATCCATATAACCTACACAACCCTGGACATTATGTGCAATTTAGCTTGGCCAAACCACCGAACCTGCACATCTTTGGATTGTGGAAGGAAACCGGAGTACCCCTAGACAGGGGAGGGGATAGGGGTGAGTGTTTAAACTCTACGCAGTCACCCAAGGCTGGAATCGAATCCAGGGTCTCTAGCACTGAGAGGCAGCAGTGCTAGCCACCATGTCGCCCCTACTGATGAATGGCCTATTCTTGCTCTTAATTTATATATATGTTCATTTGTTCCTATGTTAACTTACATAGCTTAACTTACATAACTTAAAAAAAGACCTACAATAGCGAAAAGTCTTTAGAATCTACTTGTGTAAATAACAAAACAGAGATACAGAGGACAGAATAACAACAGGAGGTAACAGGCATGAGATAATGGGGAAAGAACGTTAATGGATAGGTGATGATCCTGTTGATGGTACTGGTGAATAAGTCAGATCCCAGAATTAAATATAACTTGATAGATTATGTCTTTTGTTGGTTTAGCTAAAAGTAATGGTTGTCACTGAGATATGGTGACACAAGGCTGCAGATTTACTTTGAGAAAGTGAGGACTGCAGATGCTGGAGACCAGAGTTGAGAAATGTGGTGCTGGAAAGACACAGCAGGCCAGGCAGCATCCGAGGAGCAGGAGAATCGACGTTTTGGGCATAAGCCCTTCTTCAGATTTACTTTACCAATAGAACAGAAATTTATCACACAAAAGAAGATTATTTTTAAAGGAAATCTAAATATATATGAATGAGCTCAAAACAAGATTTCAACCTACTTCACAACATAATCTGTTACCGAGCCTCAAATCTTGAGAAATTACAGAATTTACATTAATGCTTTAAGATTCAACTACCAGACTCCACACAGCTACTGTGCTGTTCATTGTGAAAACACTTGGCTGATACTTTTCCAAATATCCTGATGTGTATCCTTCACAGCACCACACTCCCGACTCTGATCTCCAGCATCTGCAGTCCTCACTTTCTCCTAGTTGAAAGGGTTAATACTGAGGAGTGCCAAAAGTATCACCCGCTACAAGATGGTATATGACCTTGTGCGCAGAAGAACTTGGGATCTTAAAAGTAGAAGAACAGATATCTGATCTCCCTCAAAATTTCTGTATTAATGTCTATCAAAGAAAAACATAACTTGCAGTAAATTATACTTTGTTCATGACAAAAGATTCTTCTAATTAGACCAGAAAGAGATTTTCTTCCACTATACTAAACCAACTTTAGTGTCCAATACTTTCCAAGGAAGGTGACTGTGAACTTTATCTGAGCAACAGCTGTTACAATCGTGGTAAATATGGACGATTGAATGCTATTTATTATCATCTAATTGTAATACCTGAGAACTAAAATGGTTTTTATAACGTCATGGATATAAAATGACTGCAGTGATCACATTAGAGATATGCTTTGTGAGGTCCAAGTGATAAGGATTGTCTGCACTGAAATTACCATTTCATTTATAGACATTGAAACAAGCCAATGAGTTAGAGTCAAAAATTAACATCTCCTATTTTAGTTGACCAGTATATGATAATTTCACATCTTAGGAGACAAAAGTTTTGCCTGCCAGCTAGACACCTTGGAAAGATAATGGAGCTAGACTCTGCAATACACATTGAATTATATTTCATTAGCTACCTTTGAGCAGCAAGTCACAGAAATTGAAATATGGATTTGTAAGCAAGAATTGCAAAGCTCTTTTTTACCTGCTTGATTCTCATATCATCTCAGAATTCCGCCATCATCTTAAAATACCCAGTGCAAAGGTAAACTGGGAAAGCATCAATTTTCTGAGAATGCAAAAATATCTCAAGATTCAGGTTTAAAAATTATGACACTTCAAGAGTTATAAGGAATTTTAAACTGCAAAGCCTTTTTATTTCAGACACCATGCACCAGACACTATTTTTGTTAATCTTATCACCAATGTATGTGGTGCTTTCATATTTGTGTCCATGTTCTGTTGTTTTTTTTCTCAGACTTGGTAAGGTCATAAAATTCCTCTTTCTTTCTGGAGACAATGCTCCTCCTTTAACATGGTAATGCGCCCTTGGATTTTTTTTCAAAAAGATCTTAAAAGCAGCGATTCTGAAAGGTCTGGCTTAGTTGGGTTTTAGGGCCAGTATGATTATATGCAACAGATACTGCCACAGGCAAATGGCTTTCAAGTTTAAAAATAAAACTCTTGTGTAATGAAAGGGGAGTGGCCAGTTCTCACAGCTCAGTTTTTCTCTGGTTTGATTTGGTTTTAGCAGGCAGTCAGTTGTGAAGCTGCTGGACCCAAAGAAGCAGGTCCATGCTGATCCTCCCCTCTCTCTGACATCTCTCCTGTAAGACCTTATGTTTGATTTTACCTTTTGTACCAAGGAGTGTTTATGTGGATTGTTGCAAGTATTGGTTGGGGTAATCTGTTGGGTTTTCAGATCGGTTCAGTTATTCTGCATTCCGTTCCCTTTTGTTTGCATTTCATTCAGTAATCTTGCAAATAAATTATGTTTTGTTTGAAACTAAGTCATAGAGTCATAGAGATGTACAGCATGGAAACAGACCCTTCGGTCCAACCCGTCCATGCCGATCAGATATCCCAACCCAATCTAGTCCCACCTGCCAGCACGCGGCCCATATCCCTCCAACCCTTCCTATTCATATACCCATCCAAATGCCTCTTAAATGTTGCAATTGTACCAGCCTCCACCACTTCGTCTGGCAGCTCATTCCATACACGTACCACCTGTGTGAAAAGGTCGCCCCTTAGGTCTCTTTTATATCTTTCCCCTCTCACACTAAACCTATGCCCTCTAGTTCTGGACTCCCCGACCCCAGGGAAAAGACTATTTACCCTATCCATGCCCTTCATCATTTTGTAAACTTCTATAAGGTCACCCCTCAGCCTCTGACGCTCCAGGGAAAACAGCCCCAGCCTGTTCAGTCTCTCCCTATAGCTCAAATCCTCCAACCCTGGCAACATCCTTGTAAACCTTTTCTGAACCTTTTCAAGTTTCACAACATCTTTCCGATAGGAAGGAGACCAGAATTGCACGCAATATTCCAACAGTGGCCTAACCAATGTCCTGTACAGCTGCAACATGACCTCCCAACTCCTGTAGGAGAAAGTGAGGACTGCGGATCCTGGGGATCAGAGCTTAAAAATGTGTTGCTGGAAAAGCGCAGCAGGTCAGGCACCATCAAAGGAGAAGGAGAATCGACGTGGGCCTATGCCCGAAACGTCGATTCTCCTTCTCCTTTGATGCTGCCTGACCTGCTGCGCTTTTCCAGCAACACATTTTTAAGCTCCCAACTCCTGTACTCAATACTCTGACCAATAAAGGAAAGCATACCAAATTCCTTCTTCATTATCCTATCTACCTGCGACTCCACTTTCAAGGAGCTATGAACCTACCCTCCAAGCTCTCTTTGTTCAGCAACACTCCCTAGGACCTTACCATTAAGTGTATAAATCCTGCTAAGATTTGCTTTCCCAACATGCAGCACCTGGCATTTATCTGAATTAAACTCCATCTGCCACTTCTCAGTCCATTGGCCCATCTGGTCCAGACCCTGCTGTAATCTGAGGTAACCCTCTTTGCTGCCAGCTGCATCCCTTCTGGAATATCCAGGTTACACCTGTTTAAAACAACTAGCCCAGTTAGGGTCTGGGCTACTTTCTTGAAATGTTTTGAGGGGGTCTGGCCTGATCCATAACAGACTGGAGGCTCGTTACAGGATTTGTTCTATAGTTCTGATTTGTGATTAGGGTTGTTGGACACAGAGGCAGCGAGTGGTAGGTGTTAGCATCTTTTGTTCCAGGTGTTGAATTCGGTTGGTTTAAACAGTGCTTGGGATGGCCATGGCTCTTCCAGTCACTAAGAGTTTTCTGGGGGGTGGAAGATGTGGCCTTGGGGTTTTGCAACAGGTGTTTAAAGCCAAGCTGCTGGAATTAGCAGGCACGCTGGGGTTGGATCTGCCTCCTTCCTTGAGGAAAGGAGAGATAATTACAGCGAAAGCTCAGCATTTAAATTTACTGGAAACACCATCAGAATCTTTGGGAATGGCTAAAATTCAATTGAACACGAAGCAGCTTGAGTTAGAGGCAAAAGCCAAGGACAGTATAACCTTGTAAAGGAGCAGCATTGTCACACTTTCACTCAAAAAAGCTAAAAATCACACAACTGTAAATGCTGTAAATCAGAAATAAAAAACAGAACATGCTGGAAAAGCTCAGCAGGCCTGGCAGCATCTGTGGAGAGAGAAAGCAAGGTAATATTTCAAGTCGAGTGTGGTTTCACCAAACCTGAAATATTAACTCTGATTTTTCTCCATAGATGATGCCAGACCTGTTGAGTCTCTCCAGTAATTTCTGTTATCATTTCAGACCTCCAGCATCTGCAGTTTTTATTTGGTTTTATTTCAGATTAAAGCTCAATTTTACATCTCATAAACAATGACTCAAAAAAGAACCTTGATAATTGGTTTCTTTTTATTGATGCAGTTCACCGAATTTTTAATTGAACTGTATTGGTGGCATGTTAAAATGAAATTGAAAAATATTTGTTACCAGCTGCTCAGAGGGGTGTAAAATGGTAGGAGTTGGTTGCCTCTCATCTGGTAATAGGTGCATACTGAACTGACATTCCCATACAGCAGTAAATGGCGTAGCAATTGAAGAAGGTACAGAGGAGTGCAAAAAAAATCCATTGAAAAAATATTGATGTATGACAATTATGTAGAATGACCTTGCAACACAACACAGACGCAAAAAGGGAGACAGGAAAATTAATTAAGATTTTCTCTTAGAAATGCTTGCACTATTGTGTTCTTTTCTGATACATTGAGGAGCTGAAAATGTGTTGCTGGAAAAGCGCAGCAGGTCAGGCAGCATCCAAGGAGCAGGAGAATCGACGTTTCGGGCATGAACCCTTCTTCATGCCCGAAACGTTGATTCTCCTGCTCCTTGGATGCTGCCTGACCTGCTGCGCTTTTCCAGCAACACATTTTCAGCTCTGATCTTCCGCATCTGCAGTCCTCACTTTCTCCTCGTTGATACAATGAGGACTCAATCTTGAAAGAGAAAGGGTTACAATATAATACAGATATTCAAAAATGCACGAAAACTCACCTTGCAATTTCGGTGCTTGAACTTCAGTTCTGCTGTTTCAGTGGGAGCCTGTGTATGTTTTGGCTGTTTATTTAGCATTGACAGGAAGCAATGATTTCTTTATGAGCTTTAATCTGAAATAAAACCAAATAAAAACTGCAGATGCTGAAGGTCTGAAATGATAACAGAAATTACTGGAGAGACTCAACAGGTCTGGTAACATCTATGGAGAAAAATCAGAGTTAATATTTCAGGATTGGTGAAACCACACTCGATCTGAAATATTACCTCTGCTTTTACTCTCCACAGATGCTGAAGGCTTGCTGAGCTTTTCCAGCAAGTTCAGTTTTTTATTTCTGATTTACAGCATCTGCAGTTCTTTCATTTTTTATTTAATGTTTTGAGTGCTTCTTCATTACCGATAGTAACTAGGAAAAGGTGACATTAATGCTGATGGCAGGGGGTCAGTAGAGGTGGAATCTATCTGCTCATACCTCTCCCACCCTCCTCCACCTGATACCCTCAGCATATATACCACCTTTCACAGGTAATATTAGTTCTCAAGTGTCGACTATACATGTCCATGATTATCATTGTACTGGTCCATCAGTAATACATATGACAGCGGCAGGTGTAGAGAGCACTAACACAGGCACTGCATTTACCAACAGTCACTGTTCATGCAAAATAACCTAGGGCACTTTAGGAAAGATGTAACCATTTGTTTAGAATGTTTTCAACAACCAGCGCATTCTGCAAAAGTTCTCCAGGTTTTTGTTCTCTCCTCTCAATCCACAGTTTGGCATCTGTCAATGACAATGGGACTTTGAATTCTTGTGTTCTGTGACTGCAAGTTGGTGATGATGATTCATACTTTGTTTAAACTTGTGCCTCCCCAAATCCCATTTATCGTCTTCAAGGTACAAGTTAGGAATGCATTACAATACTCTTCACTTGCCTGGGTGGGTTTAACTCCAACAAGACTCAAGAAACTCAATAATATGCAGGACAAAACAACTGCTTGGTTGGTATCCCCATCCACCACCTTCAACATTCAGTCCCTCCATCCAGTAAGGACCCTGGTAGCAGAATGAGCTAGCTACAAGATGCACCATAGTAGCTCAACAAGCCTCTTTTGACCCACATCCTTCACCTCCTAGAAGGACCAAGGGCAGCAGATATATGCAAGAGAGCATCAATGCCTGCAGGTTCCCCTCCAACCCACATATCATTCCAACTTGGAACTTGTTCTTTGACTGACATTGGTTAAACTCCTGCAGCTTCCTTCCTCACTGTGCTGTGAACTTCTACGACCTGCCCCTGAGAAAAGTCTGTTGCAACTGCAGCAAAAGTTCACCAAGTTGTTGGCATTTTGAGTGAGGAGAGATGAAGTGGCTTCCCTTCACTGGCCCCCTGAGTTGGTCACAACAAGTTTAATGGAACCCTTCCATGTTGATACTTTTCTTCTGGGCAAAATTAATTCAGGTCTTAAAGGTAACCAATCTAACTAGGCTCACCCAAATTATCAAAAGAGTGAGTTTATTAGTTATTAAATGGAAAAAGAAATAATACAGCACACAAACATACAGATTCAAAATATGCACAAAAAACCCACTAAAACACAAACAGATCAGGATCTGAGTCATTCCTAAAGAATACATAGAGGGATGTTAACACTTAAGCAGTCCATTTTGATGTTCTTGGGTTTGCTGATGTGCTGAAATTCTTCTGTCCTGCTTCTTTTTGAACTGACTTGCTCACTGGTTTCTGGCATTCTGAACAAGAGTCCTTTACCTGCAATATGGGGGTGCCGAGTAAATAGTTCTTCAAATGTAACTTTCACAGTGCATTTGCATTTGCATCCAGACTAATACACACAACTATCTCAGCCCAACAGCATGAACCATCTCCTTGGCTCACTAGCACACATAGACCAGGGTTGGAACTGGTTATTAACTACTGTCATTGATTGTCTTTGAACACAAACGTATCTCTTGCCCTCACTGTTGTCTTTTCTTCTCTCATGTTCCTGGTCTGAGGTACTCATGGTGGATTCCAGTTCAGCTTGCAGTGCATGCCTCCCTTTGAAGAACCCTTGTCACCTTCAAGTTTGAAATTACAGGGTTCCTCTTGAAACAGCCATTGAATTAAATCCATAGCCATCTTTCACTTATATGTCTTCTTTACAAAAAATTATATATTGCAATTAGAATTTCAGTAAGTCCATGGGTAAATCAGGAGTTATGATCCATGGTTATGCCAATGCATATCCTCAGCACATAAACTGAAGCTCACTGCCACTCTCTCAAGGGCAACAAAGGATGAGCAATGAATGCTAGACTCGTCAGCATTAGTCGAATCTGTGAACAAGTTAGAAGCAACGTGAATGACAGAATTATAGTTGACTATGTGTTGAGGTCTGGAGCTGGGACTTAGACATAGTGGACGAATACAAAATGCTTAAGTGGAGGAATTTTGATGGCTGATAGTGTGTTAGGTAATGTTAGTTAAACGGCTTTGATTACAGTGTTGAATATAAGCACCCTAAATAGATTTTTTAAATAAACAGTTAAAGGACTGGGCAGTGGAGTGGCTTAGAATATTGTTCCTTTACATCTGGGACTTTGGGTTTAAATACAGCTCAGTCAGGTTAGATATGAGAACTGGGTGCTCCTTCAAAGAAAAGAAGATAGCTTTAATAAGCTGCTACCTAAAACATTCTTGTAAAATCTTAATGTTACCTCTCAGATTTTCAGATACTGTGGGTGTATTTCAAGGCCTTGTTTTTATTTTCACTCTGCGGCTAGAAGCTGGGAAGCAAAGAGCAGTCTTGGAGTTGGAACTATTCTTTGATTTGTCCCATTCTCTGTGTTCTCTGGCCAGGAGCGCAAGAAACTTCAGAAGGTTGTGTGCACAGCCCAGGCCATCACAGAAGCCAACCTCCCATTAATGGACTCCATTTACACTTCTCTTTGCTGTGGAAAGGCTGTCAACTTCATCAAAGACCCCTCCAACTCCCATAACATTCCCTTCCAACCTCTTCCATCAGGCATAAGACACAGAAGCTTGAACACACGCATTATCAGTTTCAAGAACAGCTTCGGCCCCACTGTAATTAGATTGCTGAATGGACCTCTCTAATTTCCAATTTAATATTGATATTGCTTTTGTGTAGCTCCTGTGTGGCTTTGACCTTGTTTGCCTCGCTCTGTCCAAGCGCCCTCTGCCCTTGTATGTTATGATCTGCGTGTACTGCTTGCAAAACAAAAGTTCTCACTGTGTTTATGTACATGGGGCCACAATAAGTCAAATCAAATTAAGATGGGCCAAGGAATGAGAGATATCCTTGTTTATAAGTGTGACATCGGTCTCAAAACAGGGTCTTTAACATTGCAGCTTGAATCACCAGCTGGGCAGTCATTTGCTGTACAATACAATAGCCACATGGGGGCAGAATTCACCAACAAATGCCTGATGCTCAGGCTACACTACCTTTGGCTTATTCAGTAAATAATTTTATTTATGACAAGTATATACAAACTATTTTGTTACATTTCAAATGTCATCCTGTAGCATTTATTTAAAACTTACATGGATTTGGAGGTATCATGTATTTACAGCTCATAATTTCAAAAATAAATTAATTCAGGTGATTATTGATGGTGGCACGATGGCTCAGATGGCGGCACGGTGGCTCAGTGGTTAGCACTGCTGCCTCACAGCGCCAGAGTTCCAGGCGTGATTCCAGCCTTGGGCAACTGTCTATGTGGAGTTTTCTCATTCTCCCCGTGTCTGTGCGGGTTTCCTCCGGGTGCTCCGGTTTCCTCCCACAGTCCAAAGATGTGCAGGCCAGGTGAATTGGCCATGCTAAATTGTCCATACTGTTAGGTGCATTAGTCAGAGGGAAATGGTTCTGGTTGGGTTACTCTTCGGAGGGTTGGTGTAGACTGGTTGGGCCGAAGGGCCTGTTTCCACGCTGTAAGTAATCTAAGTAAATATTGAACCTCATCCCGAAAAGGACGTCTTAAAAATGTTCTGTTTGCTGCTGTCGCTGTTTTTCCCTCCACTGTAACCCAGTGTCAATCTTTTCTCTTAATGCATTTGAGAAAACATTGGAATTACCAAATGTCAATTATCTACTATTCTAGATTGATTTTGATTCAATTTTTAAGCATGTATGGAGTTTGTAAATGAGGTGCACAAATAGATGGACTACAGCGATTCAAGAAGGCAGCTCAATGCTACCCTCTAAAGGGCAACTAGGGATTGGCAATAAATGCTGGCTTAGGCAATGACTCCCATGAAGGATAAATAAGAAATGTTGGGAAGGCATTGAGAGCTGAGATGAACATATTGGTAGTGAATAGAACTTTTTAAAGGTTTTCTTAAAATGAATGAGGCAATAACTGAATTAAAATAACAGCCCGAAAAATGTGCAAAGAATGTGTTTGTAGCATTTTTCTATTAGCATGAGTAAAGAAAATATAGAATAAATATCCTTGGAGAGTACAGTTACAACAACAACATGCATTTCTGTGGTGTTGTTAACACCCTAGACCTTCCCAAGGTATGACATGAGCATAATTTGACATCAAGGTCCACAATGAAGAAATAGGGTGTGGCCAAATGCTTATTAAGAGAGACAGGCTTTAAGGATTATTTTCGAAGAGGGAGGAGAGTTAGCGAGGACAAAGAGGAGCACTTGAGGATGGAATAATGAGAAACTCCAATTTTAAAGAACTCAAAATGAGAAGAGGGCAGCTCTGTGGGAGGGTAACAAAACTGGAGGAGATTACAGAGGTTGGGGGATGGTGGGGTTTGAGGCGAGGGACTGACTTGCTAACCAAAAAAGCAGTGAAGATAAAATAAAGCCAAATTCCCAAAATAAAATAATGAATTGAATCATAGGAGGTGTAATAAAGCATTGTTGTACAGTCTCAAACATCGCACAACAATCTTACTTCAATGCTATATGCTCCAGAGGTGTGTCAAAACATCTCCGAATAAATTGATTAAGAAATATCTAGTGATGGAATCATTGACAGAAATCAGACGACACCAGGTTAGAGTCCAGCAGGTTTATTTGAAATCACAAGCTTTCGGAGTGCTGCTCTGGTGAAGTGAAGGGAAGTGCACAGCTACAGAATTTATAACCTAGTGTTGTGTGACTTCTGACCTTGTCCACCCCAACACCAGCACCGCCACGTGGTGGAAACATTGCAGTCTGTTTCCTGGAAATAAATGGGAGTTGACGTTCTTCACCACACTGAACATAACAAAAGGCAACCTATCGATCCATAGTCCCACAACACATGGACTGCAGGAGTTTGGGAAGACAGCTCACCACCACCTTCTCAAGAGCAACTAGGGATCAGCAATAAATGCAGGGCCCAGCCAGTGATGCCCACATCCCATGAGTAAATAAAAACAAGGCTCGGTTTATTGGCACCAGCACATGTCCACTATATGCCACTTTCATTTGTGCATGTGCATTTAAAGTGTTTTTGGAGGGCAGGATGGGGGCAGGATCATATGCGGGGAACAGGAAGGGGGTGACCGGAGACAACAAAGGCAGGTGGAGGGGGATAACCGAGTAGGAGGGAGCCTGGGGTCCCTTCATCTCCCTCTTGCTTAGCAGCAAACCCATATTCAAAATTGTCTGCTCTTTCTCGGTGTTAGGTTTTGCATATCACGTTAGGTGTAAATTTTATCGATGTCATATCGGGTCTGGAATCGTGTGCATGTGTATTTGTCCACACTTCCTGGTTTCATCAAACAATGTCTTTAAAAAATTATCCCACTTCACTCCCTGGTACTACTTGAATGAAAATAATGTTCACATTTGGGTCATTTCTAACAGCCAGCCCTCATCCAGGGTGGCTCAGTGGTTAGCAACGCTGCCTCCCTGTGCCAGGGACCTGGGTTCAATGCCATCCTAAGGAACTGTCTGTGTGGAGTTTGTACATTCTCAACATGTCTGCTGGGTTTCCTCTGGGTGATCTGGTTATGTCCCACAGTCCAAAGATGCACAGGTTAGGTGGATCGGCTGTGGCAATTGCAGGGTAGGGAATGGGTCTGGGTGGCTGCTCTTTGGAATGTTGGTGTAGATGGGCCAAATAACCTGTTTCCATGCCATAGGGCTTCCATGATCTGATTGTAAAGTTGCCCCAATTGATGACTGTGCAGTTGTTCCCCATTCCTCTGAGTGAAAATTGTGCTTATTCAGCTCCATGTACTATCCCACCATGTGTGCTGTGAGAGTATTGACCCTTAGCCTTTTACAGGTCAGATTATACTTGAATGCTGTCATGGGATAAGGGCTAATAGCAACCTCCAATGCTTCCTTCCCTTATGGTCTGCAATTCTTTCTATATCTCTTCTAGCTTTCTCCTACCTTTCTAGCTCTCCCTCTTTATTGAAGGAAATCTTACCTCCTTGACCGAACTTTGTGTCACCTATCTGAAAAACCCATTATGTGCTAGTATTATGTTTATTTTGGTAGCTGCTCCTAGAAAATGCCTTTCAACATTCCACAGCGTTAAAGTGTAGGGTAAGTTCAGGGTTTTGTTGTTGTAAAATATTTGAATTGTCTTTATTTTCAATTAGTAACCTGTTTACCTTTTGCAGAGACGTGAGTGGCCTTTATCGATGTAGCAGTTTTTGTTTGTATTCATTCCTAGGATAAGGACATTACCATCCAAGGCTAATGTTTGTTGCACAGACAGCAGGTGAGAATCAGTCATAGTCTCTGGGCCTGGAGTCACATATCAGCCAGATCAGGTAAGGACATTAGTGAACCAGATGGGTTTTTCCTGGCAATCAGCAATGGCTTAACAGTTATTGGATTCTTAAGCACATAACTTTTTAAAATTAAACTAATATTCTGCCATAAAAGGATTTGAACCCAAATTTGCCTTGATCTCTGGATTAGGACAAAGTGAGGACTGCAGGTGCTGGAGAGTCAGAGTCAAAAAGTGTGGCGCTGGAAAAAATACAGCAGGTCAGGCAGCATCCTAGG
Source organism: Chiloscyllium plagiosum (assembly GCF_037043375.1). Taxonomy (NCBI): domain Eukaryota; kingdom Metazoa; phylum Chordata; class Chondrichthyes; order Orectolobiformes; family Hemiscylliidae; genus Chiloscyllium; species Chiloscyllium plagiosum. The sequence goes on along the minus strand of NW_028270161.1, from coordinate 10,517,751 downwards.
AGCAAGAGAATCAAAAGCCCCTCATCCCTGTTCCTGATGAAGGGCTTATGCCCAAAACGTTGACTCTCCTGCTCCTTGGATGCTGCCTGACCTGCTGTGCTTTTCCAGCACGACACATCTCTGGGTTAGTAACCTAGCATTAATACCACTAGGCCATCACTTCTTCCACCAGTTATTTATCTCCAGGGTTTTAAAACATCTGCTCCATGTTTCAGCTCAGGATTCCAGCTCCTTCTACAGATTGTTGACTTTTCTGAACCCACATCTGGGTTTTGTGAATTGGCCTGAGTGACCATCAATAGTAAACACTCTCCCACAATCAAGGACAGAATGAATGAACACTACAAGATCATTGTTTCACTATTTCATTCAAATTAGAGGTTTTAACTCTTTCAATGCCAACTTCTCTACTTTGAAACAATCATAACATCCCCAGAGGAGTCCAGAGCTAGAGGGCATCGGTATAGGATGAGAGAGTAAAGATTTAAAAGGAACCTAAGGAGCAACTTTTTCACGCAGAGGGTGGTGCATGTAAGGAATGAGCTGCCAGAGGAAGTGGTGGAGGCTGGTACAATTACAACATTTAAAAAGCATCTGGATGGGTAAATGTATAGGAAGAGTTTAGAGGGATATGGGCCAAGTACTGGCAAGTGGAACTAAATTAGGTTGGGATATCTGGTCGGCATGGACTAGTTGGACCGAAGAGTCTGTTTCCATGCTATACATCTCTATGACTCTAAATACATCACTGGTTGTCAAATATTTTGAGATGCCCCAAAGTGAAAGGAAGTATATAGTTGCAAATTTTTTTTTAATTTTTTTATGTTTTAGTTAATGGGTGGATGCTGACTTCCTGTCTCTGCTACCTCTATACATTTGTTAATTCACTCAACATAATTAGATTAGTAATTACAGAAAACCCACACAAGGGAATTATGCCCTTGGTGTAAACCAGTTAATAAATGCATTAAAATATTTTTTAAAATGACTCTGTACTTTAGGGGATGGGAAACACATCCAGAGAATGTTTGACATGAGATTTAAATGTACATTATAATTTTAACCAGTATTTGTAAATATGGTGAGGCAGCTTGTACCAATTTGTACTTCACATTATGTAGTGTCAAATCTGAACAGTCATGTCCTTTGGCAAATTTATGGAGAAGCACATTTGCAACAGAAAAGCTAGGAATGTTTCATAAACTCAGCAATCATCCATGAGATGTATCATTAAAATTTCATTATCAGGCATTAAGATCTGTAGATCATTCGAAAGGGAAAACATTCCACTCAAAAAAGCAAGGACCACATCGAGCACTAAGGGGCAGTATTAGACTGTCTAGACATTTTTGATTTTATTCACTTATGTACGAAAGGTACTGTTGCTTCATTAAGAAATGCTAAAAAACATGAATATATTAAAAGAAAAAACAAATTATGGTGGAGTTAAAGTACGGAGCCGCATACAGTGCCAAAACACATTAGAACAAAACAGCATTCCTCCCTGTTCTCTCAGTGTAAGCTTTGACAGCATTCCTCATCAAACAGTTCCTTTTCTCTTCCTTATATTCTCTCCAGATTTATTCTTATCCTCTTTCACCTCACTACCTGCATGGCTGGGACAGCTTGAGTAATGGGCTGATCAAAATCACGAGTGGTGTGGCCCATTGCTGTCCTGCTGGACTGTGATGAGAAGATTTTCTTATTGCTTGACCGCCCAGGATACAATGACCTTCGACTGGGTTGTCCATGTCATTTGTCACATTGTGATACTTCACTCACCTGTGAACCCACAGCAAAACAATCACAGAACAATCTCCCGCGCAACCTGTCCACCCTAAGTGCCTTCTCACCTTGATGTTAATATTGTGTAATTAAATACTGAGTAAAACAGCTCTCCCCAAGGATTTAGAATGTTTCTTTAAAGAAAGGACAGCACTAACCGAGCCTTCTGCTATAAACTGCAAATTGCAAACAGCATAGGAGGAGTGAAGATAGGTTTAGACAGGGACTCTTTCAGTCTTAGAGTGTGTTTACATAGAGTAATACAGCACAAAACCAGACCCTTTGGCCCAACCAGTCCATGCCAACCATAATCCCAAACTAGACAAGTCCCAACCACTGCACTTGGCACATTTCCCTCCACACATTTCTTATTCATGTACTTATCTAAATGTCCTTTAAACGTTGTAATTTTACCCACAGCCACCACTTTCTCAGCAACAAAAACAAATTGCTGGAAATGTTCTGGCCACTTCTGTGGTGAGAAATCCGAGTTAACGTTTCGGGTCAAGTGACCCTTCTTCAGAACCGAGAAGTTCTTCCTCGGGAACTTCAATCCATGCATGAACCACTCTCTGTGTAAAAAGGTTACCCCTCATGTTTTTTTTTAAATCTTTTTCTCCTCACCTTAAAACTATGCCCCTTAGTTTTAAAATCCCCCACCTTAGGGAAAAGGCACTTGCCATTCATCTTATCTATTCCTCTCATAATTTTATAAACCTCTGTAAGATTCACCCCTCAACGTCTGACACTCCAGTGAGAAAAATCCCAGCCTATCCAGCCTCTCCTTAGAACTCAGATTTAATTGAATTTAATATAATTTGCATACATCTATAGGTATTGTTTGAAAATCCAGTCCAAAAGATTTGATCAGCAAAGGTTTAATCTGAAATAAAAATGAAATAATATATAAAGCATTATTTTGGATCTATCAGGATGTTAGATTTAATTAAACCATTGGTGTCCATTTTCACAGTCAAAAAGTCATACAGCACAGAATCAAACCCTTTGGTCCAACCAGTCCATGCCAAACATAATTCCAAACTGAACTAGTCCCACCTGCCTGCTCCTGGCCCATATATCCAACCAAATGTCTTTTAAAAGTTGCAATTGTAAATGTTCATTCCACACGCAAACCACCCTCTGAGTAAATAATTTGCCTCATGTCTTTTATAAAATCTCTCTCCTCTCACCTTAAAAAATGTGCCCCAGAGTCTTGAACCCGCCCCCCCTCCCCCCCCCCACCACCTTAGGGAAAAGACAACATTAACTGTATCTACACCCCTCATTATTTTACAAACTTCCATCAGATCTCCTCTCAACTTCTTAACCTCCAGTGAAAAAAAAATCCCAGCCTATCCAGTCTTTCTTTATAACTTAAGCTTTCCACACCTGGCACATCTCTCCAGCTTGATAATATCCTTCCTACAACTGGGCGACCAGAACTGGATGCAATATTTCATTCTTTGCAATAATGTGGATTGGGCAGGAAAGATCTCAATGGGGTCAGTGATCATAGAGCCTTGTGAAGTGAGGGTGGTAATGGTGGGTGGTGGGGGGATGGCAGGATGTGGAGGAGAGTGGGGTCAGTTAACTCAGTCGGCTGGACAGCTAGTTTCCAATGTTCAGTGATACTGAAAGTGCAGGTGTAGACTCCTGTGTCAGTTGAGGTCACCATGAAAGTCCCACCGTCTTGTCTTTGCCCCTCACCTGAGGCATGGTGACTCTCATTTCAAACTGACATTCATCTCACACTAATGAGAGAGAGCAGCTCTCCAGTGCCCTACCACTGAGCCAGAAAACCCAGCATTAAGACCCACCTACTATGGAGGTGTATTTTAACACGTCAAAGCAAATCTATTAAAATGAAGTTCCTATAGCCCAGTTAACATCGGCAAAATGGCTGGCTCCTTTTAAAAAGTAGGCCCAGCATCAGCTGTTCAAAAGGCACTCCCCCCTCACCCCACCCTGGTTCTTGATGATGGAACCCTCACTACAATGGGAATCATGGTCTTACAATATCAATATGTTAGCAATTGACACAATTTTGATCAGACCTGTTGAAAATGGGCTGGGACATTTTTACCCTGGAGCTTCGGAGGCTGAGGGGTGACCTTACGGAGGTTTATAAAATTATAGATAAGTTGAATAGCCAAGGTTTTTTTTTCCCTGGGGTGGAGGCATCAAAAACTAGAGGGCATAGGTTTAAGATGAGAAGGGAAAGATTTAAAAGAGACCTGAAGGGCAATGTTTTCACAGAGAGGGTGGTTAGTATCTGGAATGAGCTGCCAGAGGAAGTGGTAGATGCGGGTACAGTTACAACATTTAAAAGACATTTGGATGGATACATGAATAGGAGAGACTTAGAGGGCTAAGGGCCAGGAGCAGGAAGGTGGGACTTGTTTAGTTTGGGAAACCTGGTCAGCATGGGTGAGTTGGACCGAAGGGCCTGTGTCTGAGCTATTTGGCTCTATGAGTCTAAGCTGCAATAAGTAGGCTCTAAACACATTCCACAGGGTTTAGAATCAAAGCCAATGGTTACATATTGTGTTATATTTGTGAAAATAATCTGTCACATCCTGAGATCTCAATTCTGAATGGCTGCTAACTTTGCTGGTGATCAATACAGCCCAAACCCGAGGTCATGTTTTCAATGACCGAAGAGCCTCAAAATCACAAGGACATAAGGCTTGCTGGAATGGGTAAGCAATCAGTGTTCTCTGTCAGTTCTGAGTGCACTGCTCTGTCTGATTCTCATATTTTTGTTCCATCTTCATTCACAGATTACACCCAATTTTGTCAGCATCTCATTACTTGCCTTGTCCTAGCAACATTGAGCATCTTGCCAATAGATTCTGCATCAAGGATTGTGAAGTGAATGATTGAATTTGCAATGCGACGAACCTCTGAGTTACCAGTCTGCATTAGTGTTGTGCTGAAAAAACACAGCCAGTCAGGCAACATCCTGACATTCTTGTTGAAGAGCTTATGCTCAAAACGTCCACTTTCCTGCCCCTCAGATGCTGCCTGATCTGCTGTGCTTTTCTAGCAACACACTCTCAACTCTGACCTCCAGCATCTTCAGTCCTCTCTTTCTCCCAGTCTGTATTAGTTCTCTAAATGTATAGGATCAACCTATCCAATTCTGTTTCAGTCCTCTGTTTTCCTGATCTGTAGAGGAAAGAATTAAAATTGGACTTGGGGGTACTTTAGTTCTGATTGAGGTGCAGACCCCCATCCACCTGCTATGTGTCAGACTTGGTTCATCCATAGTCTTCTTTCCAGAGACAAAAAATTGTGGGTTCAATCCCCGCTCCCAAAGTTTGACTAGAAAATCTGGGTTAACATTTGAGGAAGTGCTGCACTGTTTTATTTGGATGACAGGTTAAGTTGAACTGCAATATTGTGAGCGGTTTTGGGTCCCATATCTCAGGAAGGATGTGCTAGCATTGGAAGGGGTCCAGAGGAGGTTTACAAGAATGGTCGCGGGGATGAAGGATTTGTCATCTGAGAAGTGGCTAAGGAATCTGGGTCTGTACTCAATGGAGTTTAGAAGGGTGAAGGGGGAGAATCACATCAAAATGTGCAGAATACTGAGAGGCCTGGATAGAGTGGATGTGGAAACAATGTTTTCACTGGTAGGAGAAACTAGGACCTGAGGGCACAACCTCAGAATGAAGGGACAACCCTTTCGAACTAAGATAGAGAGGAATTTCTTCAGCCAGACGGTGGTGAATCTATGAGAGGCTACATCATTGAGTGTATTTAAGACAGTAATAGATAGGTTCTTGATTGAGGGGATCAAGAAGGCAGGAGAATGGGCTTGAGAAACACATTAGCCATGATCGAATGGCGGAGCAGACTTTATGGGCTGAATGGTCTAATCCTACTCCTACATTTTATGATCTTATGGTCTCATCATCAAACTGAACTTTGACTAGACATCATCAACTCCTTCAGGTTAATGCAAAAGATCCCACTGCAGTTATTGTTCAAAAAAAGACCAAGGTGGTCATCTCCTCCATCTTGATCAATATTGAACCTTTAAACAACATTATTGAAGTAGGTTAACTGGTCATTATCATGTTGGTGTCAATGGGATACATCTGTACACAGATTGGCTGCTGAGTTTGCTATCTCAGGAAATACTTGGCTATATATGTTTTTGGTTGACCAGTCATTGTGGAAATAGTAATCTATCTTATCTGCTTAGATGGTTTGTTAATGATCCCATGTCAGCCATCATCGAAAAGCACGGGACAACATTTACCCCCCAACCAATAGCGATTAACTGGTAATTTATCTCATTCAGTTTTATGGGATCTTGTTGTGTTGCAAGTTGGTTGCTGCATTTCAATCTATGAGGAGAAAGTGAGGACTGCAGATGCTGGAGATCAGAGCTGAAAATGTGTTACTGGAAAAGCATAGCAGGTCAGGCAGCATCCAAGGAACAGGAGAATTGACGTTTCGGGCATGAGCCTGAAGAAGGGCTCATGCCCGAAACATCGATTCTCCTGTTCCTTGGATGCTGCCTGACCTGCTGTGCTTTTCCAGCAACACATTTTCAGCATTTCAATCTATCCCCAACCTTGTCTCTGCAGCACTTTACACGATATTCTACATCATGGTTTATAAATGTAAGTTTTTTTTAACTTTAATCTTACTACTGATTGTCTGTTGTCCTGTGTTTAAGATGTGCCTGTATGAACTTGGGTTTAGAATTAGACATGGGTTCACCCACAATGATTTTCAGGGTTGAATTACTTGCTAATACTCAGTCTCTAGCTGAACAATAAGGATGGGCTTCAGCAGGGTTATACCAGCAGAAGCATGGTCCGTAACAACTTCTGGAAGAGGGAGGAATGAAAAGTGAGGCATGAAAAGCAATGAAGTCACAAAGTAGTAACATCAACTGAACAGGGATATCTTCTTTGTACTGGCAATTCATTAAATTAAATTGGATGTTAATGGGTTTAAGTAAACTGTGGGGTTCAAATGGCAACAAAGTGGAATTCAATAAACTACGTCATTTGCATGCAGAGCAAAAAAATTGCCATGCATCTGGAAACACTCATTGGTGCTCAATTGGGACACCTCTTGAGTGTTCTGTATGGAGGGCTTTTGTGGCACAGTAGTAATGTCCCAACATCTGGCCTTGACACCTGGGTTCAAATCCCATCTTCCCTAGAGATGTGTTATAGCTACTTTCTAATCAACATGTTGCAGCATATCTCTATAGTAGATACGACTTGAACCCAGGACCAGAGTGGGGTGACATTATTACTGTACAACAAAAGCCTATTGGCATAATGTTCAATATTTTCCAAATGAACTCTTCAAGGGTCTCAGTGTACACCGTTGAAAAGTTGAACTGAATTGAGAAGGGACTCCTTTACCCAGAGGGTTGTGAACCTATGGAATTCCTTGCCCAGTGAATTGGGTGCGATTTGCTCAGTAAATGTTTTTAAAGCTAAGATAGATCATTTTTTGAACGGTAAAGGAATGAAGAGTTATGGTGAGTGGAGCTGAGCCCACAAAAAGATCAGCCATGATCTTACTGAATGGCGGAGCAGGCTCGATGGGCCTACTCCTGCTCTTAGTTCTTATGTTCTTATGAACCTTACACACCTGATTCAGAGTTAGGGGTTTGAAACCTAATGGACATAACATCAGATGCTCTTAGTTGGCTTAAAAGGGCATACCTGAAGGTCTCAAAGTGGAAACATTTTCCATCAATCTAATTTTATATAAAAGTGATGAAGTAGGCGGGACTTGAACCCAGGACTCCACAGCCCAGTGGTTAGGAACACCACCATTGTGCCACAAGGGCCCTCAGTAGCATATTGCAATGCATCTGAACAGATTGATTAAAAATGTCTCCACTTTGAGGCTTTCAAGTGCGCCCTCTGAGAATTTTAAGCCAACAATAAGAGTTTGATGTGACATCCATTGAGTTTCAAACATGTATGTTGAGATCTTCAGTTATGATGTTTGAGTCATTTTGATATACCTTGGAAGTTATCAACTGTGTCCACGCTAACAACATCCATCAGTTCTGTCACTTGGAATTCCAGCTACTTTACAAGCTTGGAGATTACATCACAAATCTGCCTTCCTCTTTGCTCGCTCTTGAACTGGCAAGAAAAGAATGACTCCAAAGCAGATAATATTTTATTTATTTCAGCAATTTTATGGACTTTTTTTTCTGGTGCCAAAGAAAGCTTTCATTTAGATTGGCATCACTTCAGTTGAATCTGAAAAATACCCGGATATAAGTGGTAACCAGGATATTGTAGTTCTTGGAAGTTTCAAGAAACTTGATTCTCAATGACGTGGCCTTACAATCAGATTGGAGAATCACGATTCTAAGTCATGTATTTAAGTAAATTCTAGCCAGAAATAAATGTAGACATGAATCATGTCTTCATATTTCAATTTGATTTAGTATACTTAAAGAAAACAGCCAAAACAGACCGAGAGTAGGAGTTCTCAATTTGGACAAGGTACATTTTATTAACCTGATTAACCTGATATGTTGTTGAACAGAAATGGACAGGAAACATCTACCTGAAGGTAAACCATCAACCAACCACTAAGAAGAGATAGTGAGAGTTCAGAACAAATCTTCAACTACAGGAAAACTCTTTAACTCCCAAGTCTAGACCCACTCAGATTTCTAGTGTACAGTGGAGGTTAAGATGTGAAAGGCTAACTTTTATAAGAAACCAAGAGCTGAATACAGCCAAAAGGAAGTACAGGGTTGAGTATTTTAAAATGTACAGGTAGAACCAAAAGCGAAATTAGGAAAGCAAAGAGAGCTGAGAAGATATATTAGTAAGCAAAATCAAGGAAGTCTCAAAAAAACATTTATAATTACTGAAGATGAAAGTAAAGTTGCCATGGATTTATCAGATCATCAGGCTGCTCTTTCATTACAGAGAGATGATTGGTGGTGCTGGTTTAACCTGAGGGCCACCATACCTCAGGTGAGGGACAAGGTTGTTCACCTCTGCTAGTGCGAGTATTGAACCTGAGCTGTTGGCATTGCTCTGTTTTAGAATCCAGCCTGAAAAGCAAGAGGATAACTGAGAAAAGTGTAAGATCTCTAGGACCTTCAGGAGATCAATAAAGTACTATCTTGTGGAGATGGAAACATGGAGGTAGTAATGTGATTTTTTTTGTTTCTTACTTGTTCAAGGATATGAGTGTTGCTAGCTTGGCCACCACTTGGTGCCCAGAAGGCAATTAAGAGTCAACCATATTGCTGTGGCTCTTGAGTTGTACATAGGTCAGACCACTTAAGGACAGCAGATTTTCTTCTTTAAAAGGTATGAGTGAATGATAGGTTTTTAACAATAATCATTACATACTTTCCATTTGGCTACCTTGTTAATTCTGGGTTGTATCAAATTTCACCATCTGTTAAATTGGGATTCTCAGAAAATTAGCTTGGAATTCTGCATTCTTAGTCCAAACATTGGGAGAACATGAGACTCATAATCTCACGGTCATGGGTTGGAGCCCTACACTGAGTGCCTTCATTCAGGGTGCACAGTGGTTAGCACTGCTACCTCACAGCATCAGGGACCCAGCTTCAATTTCAACCTCAGGTGACTCTCTGTGTAGGTTTCCTCTGGGTGCTCCGGTTTCCTACCACAGTCCAATGATGTGCAAGTTAGGTGAATTGACATTGATAAATTACTCATAGGTTAGTAGGGGAATGAGTCGGGTGGGAGGGTTGGTGTGGACTGGTTGGGCCAAATAGCCTGTTTCCACACTGTAGGGATTCTATGAAAGTGTTAGGAAAGACAGAATATTTATTCTGGGGTGAGAGGTACCAGCTACATTTGGGCTGGTTGACCCAGGACAATGTTCAGAGACAGTCACAGGGACTACCCTGAAAGCTGTGTGGCTTGAAAAGCTATCTCAGTGCTGTGGGACTCCATCCTAGTTAGAATAACGTTTGAGAGGTGGTCTAGCCTTCACAGCTCACATCTTCTCAGTCCCCAATCCATGCCACCTCATTGACCTCAAACAACCTAAGCTCACCCCCCCACCAGATGCCAAACTATTGCATTTCTAGGCCGATCCAGCCACCAACTACTCCGCAGAAGCAATGAAACCCATTGTGACAAAAAAATCAAAGCAAGGAGTAAAGTTAAAGGTAGCATTCATTGAAAACTTTCCACTTTGTATTAAAAAAAAACTCCTTTCACCCATAGGTTGATAAAAGTGCCAATCATCCAGATCATTTAAATTGTCAACAGCTAAAACTGCAAGCACTTGAAATCTCTTAGTCATACCTTACATTGAAAAAAACACACAAAGGAATCACAGATTTGAGTTTTTATCAAGGGTTGAACAAACTGTAAAGGAGGCAACTTCTCTGTGCCTTCAGTATAGTACCCCCAGGTCAGATGATTCTGGTGAAGTACAGAGAGTTCTTGGTTGTATCTTATTTGAATACTTTATAATATCAAAAACTAACACCACTGTCATGACATCCTTCCCCCATCAGACCAAAAACATGCCCATGATTTTCTGGCATCACACAAATGAAAAACATACTGTCATAAATATTGCAAACAAACTTGACAAAGTATTATTTTCCTAACTCACTGAGTAACTTAATTTCTGCAGTGATGAACATAGGTTGACATGTGACCTTTTAGAGATTTATAAGGTCATGCAGAGCATAGATAAGATGAACAGCAAAGGACTTTGTCTGAAGTAGGGGAGTACATTCAGCAAGGACTGGTTGGTTCGAAAGGTCTGTTTCTGTGCTCCATGACTCTATGACAATGACAGCATATTTTGAAGGTGAAAGGGGAAAGATTTAAAAGGGACCTGAGGGACAGCTATTTTATCCAGAGCAAAAACTGCAAGAACTGTGGATGTGGTAAATCAGAAACAAAAACAGAAATTGCTGGAAAACTCAGTGGGTCTCGCAGTATCCGGGAAGAGAAATCAGAGTTAATGTTTCGGGTCCCGTTCTGAGGAAGGGTCGCCGGACCTGAAACACTAACTCTGATTTCTCTTCACGGATGCTGCCAGACCTGCTGAGCTTTTCCAGCAATTTCTGTTCTTATTTCATACAGAGGGTGGTTCATATGTGGAATGAACTGAGAGAGGAAGAGGTGGATGGAGGTACCGTTACATTTAAAAGACTTTTAGATAGATATGTGAATAGAAAATGTTTAGAGGCATATGGGTCAAATGCAGGCAAATGGGATTAGTTTAGTTTGGAAAACTGGAGTAACATAGACAAGTTGGACAGCAGGGCCTGTTGCCATGCTATATGACTGTATGATCACAGGTCGATATAGCTTCAATATTTTGTTGAGTATTTCAAATTCTTTCATCACTTCGCTTTCAATGGGAAGGATACAAGATAAATCTTTTCTATTTTGACCACAATCATAACACGGAGGGTTATATATTACCTAAAATCAGCTAATGTATCACTTCTAGTGAATTTCATGAAGGCATTCCCTCTATGAGGTTTTTGTATGCCACCTTTCCAAACGCACTTCATTACTTATGCAGCATGGCCTTATGGCGTCTGCTACATCCTATTGTCCTACTCATTGTAGGTGGAAGTGTTTGTCACTCTCAGGACCTCTTAGGAATCCTGGTGTTGGCACCATATTGGAAGCCCAGCCATTCTCCCACTCCAATGTTGGCAATCTGTCATTACCCTTCACTGAGCATGTATTGGGAATGCAATCATAAGCCAATGCTTGCTTCATAGGGCACATAGATGGCATGGTTGACACTTTCTCGCACTTACAATTGTACAGTCTCGCATTCATTGTTGTTTAGCTTCCAAGCCACAAAGCTATATGTCTTTAGCCATGTCACAACCTCCCATCCCATCAAAGTCAGTGCTACTTTTTCCCCAGTGCCCAATGCAGCCCAGCATCTTCGTATGGGACATACTGGGAAGTTTTCAAATGGTTCCAATCAATCATATTATTCAGCAACAGCACAAGTGAACAATGAAAGCAGAAACTGCATTTGTTTCTTGGAACAGAAATGGACAACAAATTTACAGTCAATAAATAACTACTGCATCCAACTCATATCTCCTGGAAGCTGGTATCAATCAAGACCTATCTGGCTTGCTGGTCTGATGCTGCAGTGCTTGATCATGCTGAAAATTATGTTCTTTCTGCTCCGTGTATACATTTTCATCCTCAGAAGACTTCTGCACCTCTCCCAGGTTTTGAGTGTCCATCACATTGCCTCATTCTCAACTCAATTGGTGTACAGTACAACATGCAAGGATGGTACATCTCACTGTATCTGGAGTTCTACATGCAAGGCCCCACAGGTTAATCAAAACATCACTACCCTCTCTTCAGGAGGCCTATCATCTACTCCACACTGGCTAGGGTTGAAGAGTGGGCTTCATTGTGTGTCCTCTTGGCTTCAGACAGGAGTCAACAACCCTGCTCGCAGAATATAGCTCTTGTTGAGCAGTCACCATCCTTGTAAAAGGCATCCAAGACCCTGAAGTGAAGCAGGAATATGAGAGACCTCAAAGATATAGATATAATAACCGTTCTCAAAGTACCTGGCACAGGTTCTAAGAAGTGACACTGATAGTCACAGATAACATGCGCATTGATGGAATGGAATCCTTTTTTTATTAATGAACTCAGCTGCATTACGATGTGGTGCTCTCAATGCAATGTGTGCACAGTCAGCAGCTCCCTGCACCTGAGGACAGCCAACTATGTTGGCAAAGCCTACTCTGGATCAATGGTGCTGGAAGAGCACAGCAGTTCAGGCAGCATCGAGGAGCTTCAGCAAAATCGACGTTTCGGGCAAAAGCCCTTCATCCAGATGAAGGGCTTTTGCCCGAAACGGCGATTTTGCTGAAGCTCCTCGATGCTGCCTGAACTGCTGTGCTCTTCCAGCACCATTGATCCAGAATCTGGTTTCCAGCATCTGCAGTCATTGTTTTTACCTTGGCAAAGCCTACTGCCAAGGCTGCAGCACTGACCTTATCACAGGGAAATGAGATAAAGTGGTGTGATCTGGCACAAATTGCATTGATAGCAGCTTTAATACATTTGTGGATTGAAGACTGAGAGGTCTCCAGGAGCCAAGTGGATAATGGTTTAGTGGAGCGGTTGCCTTGATGGTCAATCCAAATAGAATGGGCCACCCACTCCATTAGGTTGCGTGGTTCAAGGTGAGAAGGAATCAGTCCTACGCCTCAGTGCAGCCTTTCAGATCTTGGATTGTGTTTGTGAATTGTAACCTGTGAGTGTAAGGTCAGGTGTGTTTATACCTGATTCAATGACGACTTCAATCTTCAATAAGCAAGATTGCTTTAACCACTCCCTCACAGTTATATGCAGCATGCATTTCACATGTACTATGATTCCAAAAGACTTCAGCCTGTACTGTGAAAATCCCAAACCTCAATGCCCCTTTCTTCCTGGCTGATTCCCTGGCCTGCCCATCAGAACTGATCCTCCACATATTCCCACACGCTTCCGAGAGTTGCATCTGAAGATTTCATTATTACCCCAGACTCTCAGACCTACAGCTTTGTGTTGTCCAGCATTTTGCTGCATTGTCCCCCTTTGAGGCATCTGAACCTGCTTTTGTGATAAGGATCGAATAAACCGGAACCAAACTGGTTGGAAGAACATAACTTGCTCCTGTTCTGATGTTCACAAAAGGTCTTTGCTTTAACAGCATTCAGTGCTCAGTGAAGATGATCTCAATGTTTTTGTGCATTGAGTCATGCAGAGGAATCTCAATCAGAGCTCTTGTACTTGTACTTTCCTGTAAAAGGTGAACATTAAATGAAGATCTGGAACACTCCATCTTAGAGTGTGGTGCAGGCAAATTCAATTGTGGCTTTCACAACGGGCATAGGTAATTAATCTGAAGCAAAAAAAATTGCAAGGCCATGAGGAAATGGCCAAGGAATGGGAATCACACACTGAAAACTGAGATAAGGATCAATTTCATCTCTCACAGTGTAGTGAATCTGTGGAATTCTTTACCCCAGAGGTCTATTGAGACTGGACCATGAAGAATATTCGAGGCTACGATGGACAGATTTTTGATCAGTAAGGATTATGGTGAAAGGAAAGTGGAGTTGATGATTATCAGATCAGCCAGGACCTCATTGAATGGCAAAGCAGACTTGATGGGCTGAATGGCCTACTTCTACTCCTACTCTGATGTTCTTATGGAGTTGCTTTCACAAAGTGCAGACACTGACTTGACAGGCTGAATGTGCTGTAGCCATTCTAGAATTCAACCTGATTGAGAATAACTCTGATGACCCGCTTTGTCGAATAGCCCATTCGCTTTCATTGGTTCACATGAGAGGGAGTTGGGCAAGGCTTAAGTGGATCGAACCCTTGCAGAACTTTTCAGAAACATCTATTTTAGGAATTGAGAGCAGAAAATAGTTTTACAAAAATATAGGCAATGACTTGCTCACAGGCATTCGAAGAGATGTCAAGCATAGTTAGCTTGGATAAATATTCCTATTATGGAGTAGGAGCAAGGTTCACATTCACTCCAGGGAATTAGGCACATTAATTTTCCAAACAAGGAGTAGTCAGCAGAATTAACTTAAGCAATCATTCATAGCCTGCATCGAGAACGTAAAACAGTTCCTCTGAAGAAGGTGGCCAAAGCAAGCATTTATTTGGAGGAGTGGGAGAAAGAATGTTACTCCAGGGAATTAGTTAACCATGTTAATTCCCACTATGCTCGCAGAGAAAAGGAAGTTCTTTCTTTGGAAGTCACCTGTCAAGGATCTTGATTAAAACTGTTTCTTAAAATTAACAGACTATTTAAATAACGAACCTGATGGTGTGAGGCAGTGGCACCAATCTCCGATAGAAATCAGTGTTGTAAAATATGGCCAGTGATACAGAATAGAGGCAGTGATGTGAAGTGTATGGCACAAGTTAAGAGCTGGAATATTGATGGAAGATTGACGTTTTTCCTCACTTGGTCCCAGTAAACCACTAGAGTCCCTGCATTACGTTTGTGTGTTTTAGCTGAAGAAGAGCTTTATCTTTCCTAGTTATGCCTGTGCAGCTGATCCTTTATAAGCACAGTTTGATAGGTTCACAAATTGCTTCTGTTTCGCTCATTTCAAACAAATCTTTGTCCTGGATAAGTAATCGGCTGATGATCGTACAATTTATTTGTCCAGATTTGGTAGCTACATTTATAACCCAAGCAGAGTGCTGTTCCCCTTGCCACTGCAGCCAAACACATCAGTTCTAAGGCAAATGCACTCAGTCAGTTTTAGTACCACATTTGTCTACCTCAGCCACTGCATCAGATACTTTGTGTAAAATAATTGCACAGAAGTTGTCCAGATGGATAAAATATTGTTAAAGCAAGTGTTAACAAAAGATATAGGGATGAAGTGAGTTGACCTTTGAAAAATAAAGGATGTGTATATATTTCTTGTCAAATACCTTGGTAATGTAAGATATCCGCTCCAAAATCCAGATGTCGCAGGCTTGAAACTGCAATGCCACAATCCATTCAAAATATTTCACCAATGACCCTCCCTCCTGTAAAAACAAAAAGACTTAACTTATTCACTTGGATGAATAACAAATAAAGGAGTATGTAGTGTTAAAACAGGAACACATTTGTATGAAAGGTTTTAAGATATGTAATGTAATTTGGTTAATGTTTTTGCTGTAATAACATATTAATATTAGAGTCATAAAGTCATTGAAATGTACAACCCAGAAACAGACCCTTTGGTCCAACTCATCCATGCCAAATAGATAACCAAAATTAGTCTAGTCCCATTTGCCAGCACTTGGCCCATATCCCTCTAAACCCTTCCTATTCATATACTCATTCAGATGCCTTTTAAATGTTGTAATTATGCCAGACTCCACCTCTTCCTCTGGTACTTCATTCCACACACACACCACCCTCTGTCCTTTTTAAATCTTTCCTCTCTCTCCCTAAACCTATGCTTTGTAGTTCTGGAATCCCCCATCCCAGGGAAAAGGGATCTTATAGCAAGTGAGTTGTGGTCCTGAATCTGGGTCAGAAGCTTTGGATTCAAGTCCCACTCAGGACTTGATGGCCAAGGCAACTAAATAGGATGCATATCCTTTCAACACAAAGCAATGCTAGGTGACAAAGATAGGAGTGATACATGGTCTCCCACATGACGGGGCTGGGCTCATTACTCTCCATAGCCACTGACATCACCAATGCATGTGAAAGTCCATGTTTCGACTGCAACTCAGACTTCCAGAGTAATTTGTACCATGCCACCACCATACAATTATTATATATCATACTCATGATTTGGAGGAGCTGGTGTTGGACTAGGGTGGACAAAGTTAAAAATCACACAACACCAGGTTATAGCCCAACAGTTTTATTTGGAAGTACTAGCTTTCGAAGCACTGCTCCTCCATCAGGTGGTTAAACTTTTGCTATAAATTCTGTGTCTTATGGTGCTGCTCCACAACCACCTGATCAAGGAGCAGTGCTTCGAAAGCTAGTGCTTCCAAATAAACTTGTTGAACTGTAACCTGATGTTGTGTGATATATATCATAGGCATTTCCAACCACCCACCCTCCCAAAGACCTTTCTCTCAATTTAAAAAGGCACTAGCAGGAACTGCAATGTGAAGATTGGTGAGTCCCACAATGAAGTGGTGGGTCTGCACTGACTCATTTGATCTCAGAAGGGGTGGTAGGAGAGACATAACAGTTAGCTTCAATCAGGCTAGAGGGAAATAAAATGAACTGGGCTTCTCACTCTCTGTCACACAAGAGTTAGTGGCTGAATGATGACTGACCAAGCGGTTAACTCTATTGCTGTTTCTGCAGATATTCCTTGACCTGATGAATATTTCTAGCAATTTCTGTCTTTATTACTGAGTCATGACAGCCGAGGGTTGGAGCATTCCTTGAAAGATACTTAAAGATTGAAAGGTTGTTTGGAATTGCTCATGTTTGATGGACATGCAGTGGGAAGCTCGATTAACATCCATAAGTATGGTTTCTGTCACAGTTCTGGCAAAGTAACAATGGCAAAGTGAAAAGGGCTGTAAGAAGTTTCTCAGCCTTTATTGCAAAACAGGAAAAGTCTCCTTAAAAAAATGTCATTGCCTTTTGAGAGCCTACATCATGTTATGAGTCACAATTTGTGTGCAGTCTATCTGCACACATTGTTTCAAGATGTCGGTGGAGTAGGATGCTTGAACTGGAGCTCATACACTCCAATCCTTTTCCTTTTTTTCTCTTTGGTCTTTATTTTTTCAGACCTTGCAGCCTCTGACCTCGCGGCCTCGGAGCTCTCAGGCTCCAAACTTCCAACCTCCGAACTCCTGGCCTCTGACTTTGTGGCCTTAGAATTCCTGGCCTCTGCACAGCCCCAACAAGGCATCCTCTCAGCCTGATGTAGCAACCTGACGTGGAGTCCTTTCAGCCATACGTGACGATCTCCCAGCAGCCCATTGTGAGGGGTATCTCGACCCAGCATGGCCTCAGTGTGGACTTCCGGTATTGAGGTCTTTCCAGAGCAATCTCTCGACCTTGTGAACCCTGAGGTGAATCCCAACACAATCTAGAGGCTAGGTGACAGCATGGACTGGCTTGGAAGACCGTTGTACTGAACTTCTTTTCCCCATTGTCTACATTATTCCTAAAGTCGGTAATGCTGGACCTTTTACTTCTCGCTTTTTCTAAGAACTCTCACTGAAGGGTCTGACCTTGTACCTCAGATGGTACTGTAAGTGGCGACTTGTAAATGTTTGTATTTATTTGAGTATATTTGACAATAAAGCTCATTCTAATAAGGCTCATTCTTTAAGCGAGATCGCATGGTGATATTAGCAGCGTATGATAGCATGTGAAGTGAGATAATTAAGGTCTTGGATTCTATCTTAGCTTGGGCCACATGGAACATGACATGTTGGTAGAAGTATGGGGTAGACGTGTTGGTAGAACATAAATGGCTTTTATTAGTCCAGGCATTGAAATGTCTGTGATTATAATGTTTATATGTATCAAAGGCTGAAATAGACATTTGTTGAATCCTTCAGTATGTCATTACCTATGTCTGGTTCTTTTGTTATGGGACCTATTACAAGTATTAAAGGATCAGGGCGACATACCTTGCTGGAGGCAAAACCCCACATCACAGTGGTAATCCAGTCTGCAAAGAAAACAATTCAGACAGCAACCTGCATTTATATAGCACCTTTATTGTAATTACAATGACCCACAAGATTGCAAACAAATTATTATCTCAAGGGATGTATGGGGCTATTTTGACATGTGAGTAAAAAATTGATTAAAGAGGAAGGTTTATTGAGCAAGTTAAAAGAGGAGGAACGAGAGAAACAAAAAGGTTCAGGATGCAAATTCAAACGCTTTAGGTCTAGGCTGCTAAAGACATGGTCTAGATTAGAATGGTGCTGGAAAAGCACAGCAGGTCAAGCAGCATCCAAGGAGCAGGAAAATCAACATTTCGGGCAAAAGCCCTTCATCAGGAATAGAGGCAGAGTGCCTGCAGAGTGGAGAGATAAATGAGAGGGGCGTGGGGGTGGGGAGAAAGTACAATAGGTGAATGGGGGTGGGGATGGAGGTGATAGGTCAGAGTGGAGGGTGGAGTGGATAGGTGGCAAGGAGGATTGGCAGGTAGGACAGGTCATGAGGGCAATGCTGAGCTGGAAGGCTGGAGCTGGGATGAGGTGGGGGAAGGGGAAATGAGGAAACTGGTGAAATCCACATTGATGCCATGGGGTTGAAGTGTTCCAAGGCGGAAGATGAGGTGTTCTTCCTCCAGGCGTCAGGTGGTGAGGGAGCGGCGGTGGAGGAGGCCCAGGACCTGCATGTCCTCAGCAGAGTGGGAGGGGGAGTTGAAATGTTGGGCCACATGCTAAAGGCATGGTGGTTAATGTGAAAACAATTCACATCAGCGTCCAGCAAGAGGCTAGGAATGAAGGATTGGAAAAATATTGAAGGTTAGTGGTGCTGAAGGACTTTAGATAGATGGATCAAATATTAGGGAATATTCATTTTGTTTTATTAATTTGGCCGAATTGAGTTTCATTGGTTGGGCCAATATTTATGCTGAAACTGAAATGCCATTGAGAAGGTGATGAGTGAACTGCTTTCTTGAACTGCTGTGTCCATTTGGTTTTGTTAGACCAACAATGCTGTAAGGGAGGGAACCCCTGGATCTTGACCCAACAACACTGAAGGAACGGTTGTATATGTCCAAGTCAGGATGGTGAGTGACTTGGAGGTAAACTCGCAGTTAGTGATGTTGCCATGTATCCCACTGCCCATGTCCTTCCAATTGGAACTGGCTGTGGGTGTGGAATGTGTGTCTAAAGAGCCTTAGTGAATTTCTGCAGTGCACCTTGGAGGTGGTACACAATACTGCAACTATGTGGCAGTGATGGAACAAGTGGCTATTGATGTAGTGCCAAGAAAATGGCAACTTTATCCTGGGTGGTGTCAAGCTTCTCGAGTTGGAGCTTCTTGCTGGAGCTGCACCCATCCATGCAAGAGGGGTGTATTCCATCATATTCCTGAATTTGCCTTGCAAATGGTGGACAGGCTTTGAGGAGTCATGGAGGAGTTGCCCACTGCTGGATTCTTAGCCTCTGACCTGCTCCTGTAGCCACAGTGTGACTGATTCAATTCAATTGCTGCTCAGTGGTAACTCCCAAGGCATTGATAATGGGGAATTCAATGATATCGAACCCATTTAACATCCAGGATTGATGGTTAGATTCTCTCTTGATGGAGATGGTCATTGCATGGTATGGAAGTTACCAGTCACTATATCAGCTCAAACCTGAGGCCTTGCTGTGTAAGGACACAGGCATTTGAGGAGGTACAAATAGTGCTGAGTATTGTGGAATCACTGAACATACACACTTCCAAACCTTATGATCGTAGGAAGATAATTAACGAAGCAATTGAAGATGGTTGGGTTTAGGGCAAAGTAAGGAAGTTGAAATTATGAAGGAAATGAGTTGGAACAATTTTCGTTTCAGGTTTAGCAGAGTTAGGAAACCAGTTGATAGAGTCAACATACGTGAGTATAGAAGACAACTGGGAGTGTATTTGGACAGATTTGGGATTTACTGAGAAACTGGGTAGGATGAGATTTATGAAATGTAGATAAACTGTTGTGTGTCACATTGTTGTCCTATTTCCATAAATTATTTGGTTCTCCCTATCGAGCCAATAAATAGATGTTGACTTTCACAAACGTGACCTAGAAATGGAAACATTCTGATTGTTAACATATTTCCGTTGCTGCTTCACTTTCACTGGAACCATGATCTATTATTTTGTCAATTTTAAGCCTAACCTTTCCAAAGATCTCCTTGCTGGTTCCCATACTCGACCTTGCAAAGTTTTCAACTGGTCCCAACGTCAGCTTGTCATACCCATTCAGCACCCCTTTCCTCACTGACACAGTCCTGGCCTCCTATCTCATCCAACATGACAATTTTCACCCTTCCTTCATATGCCATCATGTATTGGTTCTTGCACAAATTCTCTGGTCAGCTAATATAATGGATGCCTTATGTTAGTTCCTGGAATGCCTGTTTTAAGATAGTGGAATTTGAAACAGTTGTACAAACCTTAGTTTCAATGTCCATGTGTTTAGTACATGAGAACATGTCTTCAATATATTGTTGCACATGAATAACTAGGACCTTCTGCAGCAGATCAGGTCTTAATATGATTACATGAGTGGGTCAAATAAAACATTCAAAGTCCCAGTAATGTTAATACCATGAAGTGAGTGAAATTGAAGTAATTAGGAACTTCCCTGTGATTTTTCCCAATTGTCTGTGTGAGATTTGGCAGTGACCTTATTTGTCTATCCATTTGAGGTTTGCATAAGTTTTTACCAGTTATGCAACTGATGAGGAGCATCCATCTTCCCCTCTTGCCCATTTACTTCGAAGATTCAAGTGAGGAGCTGGCTTTGGCACTGTCATTTGCTTAGCTATGACATAAGAAGATTTGTTATTTGCCATAATCCAGTGCAGATTTTATTGCTACAACCTTGCAGTTCAAATAGACTTTAGTTTATACTTTGGGCAAGGGACCATTGGTATCACATACTGAACATCACAATGTTCGTATCTGTCCCTTGCTGTCCACATTTTGCC
The DNA here is from genome assembly GCF_037043375.1 of Chiloscyllium plagiosum. Lineage (NCBI taxonomy): Eukaryota > Metazoa > Chordata > Chondrichthyes > Orectolobiformes > Hemiscylliidae > Chiloscyllium > Chiloscyllium plagiosum. Next base: position 10,496,791 of record NW_028270161.1, on the reverse strand, counting down.
AATAAAAATAAAAATCATCGTCTGAACCGAAGGCTAGATCTCATTCTTTAGACTAATGGACAATTAAGAAGAGTTGGTTACAATTATTGTGCCTTCATCTTTGTCTTAGTGGCTTGTGATAAGGGTTGGTTAGCTCAGTTGGCTGGACAGCAGATTAGTGCGTTTAATTCCTGCAGAAGCTGAGGTTACCATGAAGGACTCTCCTTCTCAACCTCTTCCCTTGTCTGAAATGTGGTGACCCTCGGGTTAAACTATTATCAAGCATCTCTCTCGAATGAGTGAGCAGTCCCATAATCAGGCAGGACGGTGCTGACTTTACCTTTTGGTGGTTTGTGATGCCATATTTTCCAATAATTCTCCTTCCCCATGGTCCTATTCCGATCTTCAGGTTTAAGATTGAAAGACAGCCGAGAGTATGAGGAGACCATCAAGGTATCACTATCTCGATTTTATCATGGACATTGCCTTCACCAGCACCTAATGCTTTCACATTGAAAAGGCTACTGTCCCCTTTTGTGTTAAACTGACTTTTGTTTTTACACTTTAAGACTGCATTAGGACTTCTCTGTTAAATTACAGCCATATATTCATTGCTAGGCACCCATTATCCTTGATCTGTCATCCTATAATGTAATACATAGAAGCTTGCTAATTGAAATACCAACTCCCTTTATCTAATTATTAAACAACCACTTATATAGGAATGACTGTGTGTCCAGGCAAACAGTCCCTTGAAATGAATATTCTTATTAACAGTGTGGCAATTAACTTGCCCATGTATCAAAGAATATCACCGAATACAATAGACCTTTTTTCAAAAGACCCTGCACTTTCCTTTTGTTTGGGCTGCAGTCATTCTTTTCACTGTTATCGAGAATTAGATCTGCACAATTTCCCCCCTCCCACCATCTTTAATGTAAAATCCTGCTCTTGAACAATATATTGTAGAAAGCATGTTGCCATGGTTCACTCTGTAGATGAAATTCAGTGCTCAGGCAGCTAATGCAGAATGATATATCATCATACTGAATAATTGTGACAAGCACAGACGATATCAGTGTTTGTTTGTTTGCACAATAGCCTGCGCATTAAGAAAGCCACGCTGACTGTCTTCAGCTCAGCAGTCAGCTATTTCATCATCTGCCACTGCAGCAGATGTTATGGTTTGATAACAGACTTCACTATATTTGTTTCACATCTAAGATTACTTCTGAAAATGAAATACATTACGGAGCTCCCAACCATTTATATAAAAAAAAGGATGGCAGTTTAACCTCAAGAGCACTAACTATCCCCCGCAGCTTGTGGCTTATAAAATTTCTTTTTAAAATCAATATTCTGCTTAATTTTATACCTCATTTGCCAAACAATATTGTGCAAATAATAGAGAAATTGGTTAAAAAATGAACAGGCATTTTATGCTTTGTTCTCTCCAATAAGATGGATTGTGTTGTTCTTACTGCTTGGCAAGGCTTAGTTAGTATTTTTTAATATGTTCTGGGAATGTTCGTGGTACTTGCATATTAATCGTCTGTCTCCAATTCTCCTAAGGAGATGCTGTCGATGGACCTGCTTTTGGAACTGCTGTGTTTCTTTTACAGCTATCGATCCTGTGACGATGTTTGGTAGGAAGCACAACTGGATGAGGCATTGTCATCCACTAGCGTAATGAATGAATGATGTTGGTATATGACCACTTCAGCAGGGTGGGTTGCTGCTGTGACTTGGAGAGGAGTTTGGCAATGATGAGCATTACTGCTCTTGTCCTTGGGAAAGATGGTTGAAACACAGATCGTGGTTTTCTGCTGTCCATCCTGTGGATAATACATGTTGCAACCATGGGGCCCTGACATAAGAATCATATTAGAGAATTGTAACTGTGCAGAAGGAGGCCGTTCAGCCCATCATGTCAGCATTGGTACCTTGAGGGAGGGAGAGGATATTTAATTTAATGGTGAGCCCTCAATCAAGCTCTGGATTACTGTCAATTACCAAGATCAAATTGAACCATCATACTTCTCCAATAAGCCAGCATTCATAATATTACTTAAATTGGCCTTTTACACTTGCATGAACATTTTTAATGAGAATAACTTTGGAAAAAGTGCACTTCAACTCAGTTATTCCTAATATTTCCCAGGCACGTCAATCTCTTGCTGCATTTTATATTGATGGATGCTCCTCTCAGTGTCCAAACCCATGGATCGATGGCACACATTAACTGTTACTTAATTACAGCGTGCTAATCATCAGTGAAGCACCCAATGGTGCACAGCAAACTCATTGTCCTGAGTAAGGCCAGTGTGGTGTAAGTGAGAATGCAATAGGCAATAAAAGAGAAAGACAAGACTCATGGAAGCTAGGCAGTCTTAGTACATGTGCAGAGTCCATTTTCTTAAGTGTGGAAGTGCCGATGTTGGACTGGGGTGGACAAAGTCAGAACTCACATGACACCAGGTTATAGTCCAACAGGTTTATTTGAAATCAAAAGCTTTCATTCCTTTGTCAGGTGAAGGTGACAAAGAAGCAGCGCTCCAAAAGCTTGTGATTTCAAATAAACCTGTTGGACTATAACCTGGTGTCGTGTGACGACTAGTGTTTTCTTTAAGAGACTTAATCAGCCATTTTATTTTCCACATTCAGTATTACGTCCTTCCCATGAGCTTTCTTCACTCAATATAAAATTCCCTGGCATTATGTTATACTTCATGTAGCCATACGTTGAGTTTAGCTTTCCTGTTGCTCGAGGCAATGATTTAGACAGAACTGTCGGTTGCAATTGGCAAAATACCAACTAAAAATCCCAGGAAATCCTGTGATCCCATATAATGGGAATACAACATTTTTTACTTGATCACTCTAACAAAGTAGACTAACTCACTTCAATAGAAGAGAGCAGGCAGTGTTTCCCTCTCAATCTCTTGTACAAATGCTGCCAGCATTTTATTGGCAACACAACACAAGGCAAGGTCAGGGACATAAATGGAAAGAATAGTGGGAATACTAAAAATTAAAGACCAGTTTAATATTTGAACCCTGCTACACTGGCCCAATCCCTTCATATTGAGTTATTTATCAGATAAAATGTGACTAAACTCTCTTTGAAGCCAAGCACTTTAAGATATAACGGCAAGGCGCCTTTTCTTCATATGTTTATGAGGGATATAGTGTAGATACCAAAGTTCTTGAAAAACAGCCTTTGAATTGATGCAACCCCAGTTTTGTTTTGTCTCCTCAGTTGTGATGGTGTGTGTGTGTTTCAAACAGATTAATTTATGCAGTACAAGGCAGCTATCAGGGCAGCATCTTTTATTGTTCAGTCTGAATCACATATGTAGCTTCGGTGGACGAATGTGCATCCAAAACAAACAGAAGTGTTTTCCATTGCAAGGCACCAATGCATTTAGTGAAGGAAGGACACCATGACATAACAAGCAGTTGAGCCTGCTGCTGATAGAATGATTACCATTAAAAAAAGAGTTTTATAAATGAGGGTGATCAAACATTATGATTCACTATCAAGAAAGAAAGGGGGCTACAACAGTTTCTCATGATTTTGCATTATTATGGAACTACAGCGGCATTTCTTTTAAACAATCCCTTACAGTGTGGAAACAGGTCAATTGGCCCAACATGTCCACACTGATTCTCTGTAGAGAATCCCACCCAGACTCACCCCACTACCCTGTAACCCTGCAATCCCCATGTTTAATCCACCTAACTGACACACCCCTGCACACTATAGGCTAACCCACCTAACCTGCACATCTTTGGACTGTGGGAGGAAAGGAGAGCACCTGAAGGAAACCTATACAGATGCAGGGAGAACGTGCAAACTCCACACAGACAGTCGCCCAAGACTGCGATTGCACCCGGTTCCCTGGCTCTGAGGCAGCAGTGCGAACTACTGAGCCACCAATCACATGTTAATATAAGAAAACAAGCAACAGGTTAACATGCCCTGGCAAAGTAAGAAAAACCATGGCTATATACAAACCATTTCTTCTATGTCCAGTCCACTTTATCCATTTGTACATCGACCTGAAAAAGGTGGTGGTGAGCTACCTCCTTGAGATGCAGTCTATCTTGTGTAGGTAGGACCACAATGCTGTTAGGGAGGGAGTTCCAGGATTTTGACCCAGCAACATTCAAATGCTCATGAATCGAGTGTTTTGAATTGAACTGAATTGAATTGTCACATGTACCGAGGCATAGTGAAAAGCTTTGTCTTGCAAGCAATATAGGCAGATCACAGAGTTAAGTAGCGCAGATAAGTAAGTAATAGGTAAACAACAGCAAAAACAGCAAAAAGCTTGTTGTGGATGACCACTCCCAGGAGCTTGACACTCAACTTGTTCCACCTCTGTGCTGTTAATTTGTAGGAGGACATGAGTAACATCCAGCCGAAAGTGAATACGAGTTCTTTGGTTTTGCCGGCATTGAGAGCTAGATTGTTCTCAATTCACCATTTTTCCAGGTCTTCCACCTCCCATCTGTAGTCTGTTTCCTCACCATCTGAGATTTGACCAACTACGGTGGTGTCATCAGCGAACTTGTAAATGGCATTAGTTTGGTATTTGGTGATGCAGTCATGGGTATACAATGAGTACAGTAGGGGGCTGAGTACGCACCCCTGGGGGCTCCAGTGTTGGTCCGATAGGCAAACTGGAGTGGTGCTAGGAAAGCACAGCAGGTCAGGCAGTATTCAAGGAGCAGGAAAATCGACGTTTCGGGCAAAAGTCCTTCATCAGGGCTTTCCTGCTCCTCGGATGCTGCCTGACCTGCTGTGCTTTCCCAGCACCATTCTGATCTAAACTCTGGTTTCTAGCATCTGCAGTCCTCACTTTTGCCAAATTGGAGTGGGTCAAGAGTAGTGGGGAGGCTGGAGTTGACTAATGCTATGACCAACCTTTCAAAGCACTTCATGACCATAGAAGCTAGGGCCACTGGGTGGTAGTCATTGAGACATGCCGGGTGAGTCTTTTTAGGCACAGGGATAATGTTGGCCCTCATGAAACAGGCAGGGACAGTGGCCTGCTGCAGGGAGAGGTTGAAGATGTCTGGGAAGACCTCTGCCAGTTGTTTTACTAGCCCATTACAGAGGTCAGTTCGGAGTCAACCACATTTCTCTGTGTCTGGAGTCACTTGTGGGCTAGACCAGATAGAGATGGCAGATTTCCTTTCCGAAGGACACGAGTGAACCAGATGAGTTTTTACAACAATTGATGTAGGTTTCATGGTCAACGTCACTGAAATTAGCTTTCATTTCCAAATTTCATTAATTGAATTAAAATTCTATTATCTGCCGCTGTGGTGGGACTTGTCCTTAGAGTCTCTGGTTCACTAGACCAGTGACGTATTATAAATCTCATCAATTATAAATTAAACCCAACAGCTACTCCTTTATCTGCACCAAATAATTTTAGTCAAAATGTGCTTTACTGATTAATTGAAAGGTTAATCAGGTAAACTTATAAAGAATCTTATTTTTTCATTTGTACCATGAATGCACAATTCTCAAGGAGAGAAAATCTTTGTTATGAACATACCAATGTTTGAAATAGGAGTGGAATTAAGCCATTTAGCCCCTCAGACCTGCTCCACCTCTGAAAAAGATCATGGCTACTCTCTTTGTGTTTTGGATTCCTTACTCCCAAATAACCTCCTCCCCCTCCCCCCCTCCCCCCCCAACCCAATAATCTTTAAAAATGTTTTAGTTGGTGTGTTTAATGTTTCTCTAACTAAAATTGAAAGTGACTCACAGCAGAAATCCCATGACTATGGCAAATCATAAAGTATAATGTACAAATAATTCCTCCAACTATCCCCTTTTCATAAAAAAGACATATGATACCATTTTGCAAGTTGTAAATTAACCAATATACATGGTCAGTAAAAAATATATATTTTTGCACAAAAACTGAGAGTTAATCCTAGTCAGTTCCACTCCCATCACTCGCTGTACATGCATTTAATCCATATTTTCTGAAGTATTCAGGTCTCTTAATGGCATACATTGGAGCTGTTGTCAGTTTCTCAAATGACTACTCATTCTTGGCATGATATTCCTTGGAAAGTGTTATTCCCTTGGTATGTGTTTGATGAGAACAAACTATCTTTGAGATTTGCTGGGTTGAAGGCTTCCAGAGTCAAGCTATTATCCTGGTTGTTAGATTTGAGTGAAATCTGCTTTTTGTTCTCTGCCCAGTACCATTTACTATACATCAGTAACACTGAAGGTTCACACCCTGAAGACAAATTAGGCAAGAACCTTCCTGAATATTTCACAAATCCTGTAAATCATATCACGATTTTTACATTTGTTGGTTGCTATATCTCTGCTCAACTTCTCAGGATCCAACTGAAATTCTTTCACTGTCAGTACCTGACCTGACTTCAGATCCCTTCAATTGCATCTTTTCCTTCTGATTTCATTCTTTACTCTTATCACACGTTCTTTCTTCTGCTGTTCCATAAAGCTGCCTGTTCCAGCTTCACTTGCTTATAATTAGCTGCTAGTTCCTCAAAGAACAATTTCTTGGCCTCCAGATGGTTCTTTCCTTTTATAGGGCCTCTTTGGATGGTTCAGGCTGAAGTAAAGGATTCTGGAATTCTCCTTAGCAGATTTCAAATTGGTCTCACTCTCTCACCTATTAATGTTCACCTGAAAGACATTCAAGTCATATAGAGCCATAGAATCATAGAACCAAAGCATTGTGCAACATGGAAACAGACCCTTCAGTCCAACTCGTCCATGCCAACCAGATATCCTAAATTAATGTAGTCCCATTTGCCAGCATTTGGCCCATATCCCTCTAAACTCTTCCTATTCGTATATCCATCCAGATGCCCTTCAAATGTCATAATTGTACCATTGTCCAACTGTCTTTCTGGCAGTTCAATCCATACACGCACCACCCTCTGTGTGAAAAAGTTGTCCCTTAGTTCCCTTTTAAATCTTTCCCCCATCACCTGAAACCTCCCGTTTTGGATTCCCCATGTTGGGAAAAAGACCTTGGCTATTCATCCCATCCATGCGCCTCATGATTTTACAAACCTCAGACTCCAAAGCTGCAGACAAAACAAGTCCAGCCTATTCAGCTGCTCCCTATAGCTCAAACCCTCCAATTCTGGCAACATCTCTGTAAATTTTTTTCTGAATTCTTTCAAGTTGAACAACAGTTTTCCCATATCAGGAATACCAGAATTGAATGCAGTATTTCAAAAGTAGGCGAAAGTGAAGATTGCAGATGCTAGAAATTAGAGTCGAGAGTGTGGTGCTGGAAAAGCACAGCAGGTCAGGCAGCATCCGAGGAGCAGGAAGAATCAACATTTTGGGCAAAAGCCCTTCATCAGGAATTATTTCAAAAATGGCCTAATTAATGTCCTATACAGCAGCAACATAGCATCCCAACTCCTATTCTCAATGCACAGACCAATAAAGGCAGGTATACCAAACACCTTCTTCACTACCCAGTAACCTGTGACTCCACTTTCAAGGAACTATGGACCTGTACCCCACATTCTCTTTGTTTGGCAACACTCCCTGGGATCCTACCATTAAGTGTATAAGTCCTGCCCTGAAAACCTCTTTGCATTCTTCTAGAATATTTCAGAAGTCAATGGATTAGTGACCTACAAAATGGTATAAATTTGTTCTGGTATGTATAGCTTGCCTGTCTGAACTTAGACCTGCTTTAACTGGGATAAGTGGGTTACTATCTGGAACTGCAGATTCTTCAAGTTACATTGAGCTCTCAGCTTCGGCTGCTCTCTTTGGATGAGAATCATTCTAATGCGTGGCCTCCACTTTACCTTTGAGAGCTTAATTTTCAGGTCATCATCTTGGGTCACTTCAGAGAGTTCCTCAAAATTCATGATCTTGCATGTAACGTTGGCGTCTACCCAACATTTCACAATCACTTGCTGGTCTTCTTCTGCATACATATTGACTCACCCAGCAATTGAATAGCGCAGATTGATTCTCGCAGTATTTGGCTTCCTTACCGCTCTGAATATTCATACAGTTTCACCTTCACTCTTCTGACTTCATGTTTCACATATCGTGTTTAATATCTTCTCAAATTAAAAGGAGTGTTATAAATTGGTCACATGACTATGACAAGTCAGTTTGTATGACATACAAATGCATTTCTCCAAACAAATGTCTCCAGTGGCTATTTTGTAACTGATCAGAAAGGATATGGGAGACAGGTAGGAACAAATACCAAAATTACTTGAGTTGGAGGCTGAATTCTCAAGATTTTAAAGCTTCCCTCAAAGTGACTCATCATCCTATTTAATCAGACAGAACAACAAAAACAATTTCCAGCAGGGAGGTCCAATGTTCTTTCTGTTTACTCATTCCCTATCTCCAAGTTTCAGTTTTGCATAGTACAGATGCATCAAGAATACTTGGCACATACCACTGCCTATAAACTGAACTAGAATCGACAGGCAGGAGGCTGGAAAAACACAGCAAGCCCGGCAGCATCAGGAGGTGGAGAAGTCGAAATTTCAGGTGTAACCCTTCTTCAGGACTTGAAGAAGGGTTACACTCGAAATGTTGACTTCTCCACCTCCTGATGCTGCCTGGCTTGCTGTGTTCTTCCAGCCTCTTGCCTGTCTATTTTGGACTCCAACATCTGCATTTTTTAAATCTATAAACTGAACCAGACCAGATTTCTAAATACTATGATTTCACCTTTATGGTGGGGGCTTGGGAAATTCTGCAGCCAGTAATTCACATCCTGACTGCCCAGAATCTGTCCACCATCTATGAGGCACATGTTAAGAGTGTGATGGACTGTCAGGATCAGAGCAGCAACATTCAAGAGTTTCCAAATCATGCAGAACTGAAAGCCTACTTGATTAACACCACAATCACCAATTCAAATATTCATTCCTTTCAACATTAATGCATTGTAGCAGCAGTGTGAAGCATTTATAAGATTCACTGCATCAAATCACCAAGCCACCTTCAACAGCACTGTCCAAACCTGCCACCTTGACTACCAGAAAGGAAAAGGACAGCAGATGCATGGGAAAATTGACACCGGCATGTTTAGCTCAAAGTCACACACACCAGCCTGCCTTGGTGCGATATCACCATCACTATCATTATGCCATCTCTGTCACAGAACCCTGGAATTTCCTCCCTAATAGCAATGTGCCCTTCCCAATACCACATTGACCACAGTTCAAGATGGCAGCTCCCCATCATCTAAGTAAGGGTGATTATGCTGGCTTTGCCTGTGACACTCACGTCCCAAAAGTATCATCTGACCCACAACATAGGAAAGTCACAAACTCCTTCCCTATTCTCCCACTCAGCACCATTGTGAAAAAATGTGATTCAAAATCTGTACCAGCAACAATGTCGAAGATTGTGGTGCTGAAAAAGCACACGGGTCAGGCAGCATCTGAGGAGCAGGAGAGTCGATGTTTCGGGCATAAGCCCTTCATCAGGAACTAGCAACAATGTGTTGGAGAAACAAAATAGTGGAGTGTGCAAAAGAATTCAGAAAGGTGGTGGCATGGTGGTGATGTCAATAGACTAACAATCTGGAACTCTGGCTAATATTTTGAAATCCTACAATGTTGACATTTGAATTCAATAAAAATCTGGATCAAACATATGGCAACCATGTAACCTCTGTTAATCAATTGTTCTATAAAAAATTTAGTTCACAAATTCACCTGAGGGAAGGAAATCTGCCATTGTAGTCTGCTCAACATGTGACTCCAGACCAGCAGCAATGTGGTTAACAGTGATACCAACCTATTGATGTTGAAAAGAAATACAATCCTTAAAAGCAACAATACTTATTATTATGCCAGATTTGGCTTAATGGGGAGCACTCTTGCCTCAGAATCAGAAAATTTGAGAGTCCCATTCTCACAGGGATAGCTCAGAGAGTGTCACCCTGTTCAACTGCCATTTGGTTTGAATGCAATATTTGTCATATGATACTGCATAGCCTAACCACTGTCAATGTGTGGTTGGATAGATAACCCCAAGCCTAACCCATCTCCTTTCCTGATTGGATCTACATAGCCTACTTGGTCTTAAGTCATATCTCATACATGCTTCTGCGCTTCTCTTGCCAGGTCTGAATGTCTTTTTCCCTTGATTGGAGATCCTCCTTTATTGAATCCTTTATCTACAGTAAGCTTGCTGGATTGTTTATCTCCTTGAGCTGCTGATTGTCTGTCCAAGTCACTCTTAAACCTATTTCTTCTGTATTCATTGGAATTTGCTCAATACTTCCAAATTTCTTCCCAATCTGCTTGACTCCATACCATGTTGTACAAAGATGTGATGTCAATCACTGCCAACATGTATGGTTGAGGGTAGAAGCTGCCACCATCCCACTTATCTGACTAGGCCTACAGGCTTTCTTAGCCTGAAAACCACTATGTAACCTAATGAAAAGCAGTTCTTGTCTTCATGAGGGTTGTTTATTGCAAGACAGCAATCAGATACAGTTACATTAGTAAGATAGGTATTGTGCATAAAGTTATTGGGAGTCCTAGGATAACAGGTCTATATCCTTCAAGATCCGAAGATGTTCTGCCTTTCCCCACCCAAGTCTTTATGAAATCATCAGACTGGATGGAGCTTAATGCAATTTTCAGAATTAACCCTTGCATTATCATTACCTTATACAACAATATTAAACTGAGCCCATGTCTGCCTTCTCAGGTGAATGTAAAGGATTACCTGGCACCTGTTAACAAAAACGTAGAGGAGATCTCTATGTCTTGGCTAATGTTTATCTCATGGTCAACTCTATGAGAAAGAAACTGATCAATCTCACATTGCTACTTATGGGGGTTTGTCATGAATATTCAACTGCATTCTTCCCACATTACAACAGGAATCAACAAGGACTCTTGTGATCCGTGGTAGTGTTCCTACCACTGGATCAGAAGATTCAGTGACTCTTGCTTCAGAGGTGTGTAATAATTTGTGAAACAGATTGATTGGAGAATATCTACAACAGGAATCTTATTTCAAAAGCGTTTTAGTGCTATAAAGTACTTTGGAATGTGCTAAGGAAGTGAAAAGTGTCACAGAAATACAAGTCTTTCTTCTAACAGATTATTACTGTACACAGTCTTATCAATTCATTTGAAATTTCTTCCTCAGCACTATCTTTAAATTTCATTGGCGGGATGGGATAATCACTGCGGGGCCAATATTTATTGCCCCTTTGAACTGAGTAGCTTGTCAGATCACTTCAGAGTCAACTGCAATGCTGTGTGTCTGGAGTCACATGTAGGCTAGACCAAGGAAGGACAACAGATTTCATTCCCCAAACGCCATTAGCGAAACTGGGTTTTTAAAAATCAACAACAACTAGCCATAAAAGTTGTCAACTTTTTTGAGTTTTTTTAAATTGAATTTAAATTGCATCACCTGCTGTGGTGGGATGTAAACCCATATTAGCATTGGGCTCAAGATAACTAGGACGACGGCACTGCTCCCTCTACCTTACAACAACATTTTAATGAAGACAGGAAGTCTTACAGCAGATGCAAGTTTCTATGGAATACTGTAATTTCAAGCTGTATACTTCCAGCAAATCATGAAATCTGTTGTGAAATCTATTCATCGATTCTTTTTTCCTCTATATATTTCCTTTTTATTCATATATCAAACTACAAACAATGATAGATATATTTGTTTGACTTCCTTTCTTCTTACAAATTTCACATTTATGCCCACACTGATTGAATTGCTTTGATGTGCAATTAGTATATAGTCCTTTGGGATGTTACTGATAAGACATCATGTCAATAAAGACGCTATTTTTATATTTTAAAAAAGTTTCACATCATCTAATCACCATTTCTTGTCTTCTGTCCTTCCCATTTTAACCTTGATGCTGACCTACACTGAGGTTTTGTTCTTCATTTTGCTTTAGCATTAGGAAGAGAAATATGTGCTTAGAAGCTCAGGATTGAATAATTGCCAGAACAGTGACAGAGAGTAATCATAATCACTTTATATTAACATGACTCTGAAAGGTTTGAAAAATAACACAGGACTTTGAGAAATGAATATTTATAACAACATCACTTCCATGTGAAGTGGGCTCATGATTAGGCAATAGTAATTGGCCATACCAGCTCACATCATTGTCGACATAAGAATGTCATGATTTCATCGTCAAAACGAGGAAGGATGTTGGGGCATCATTTTGATTCTCAGCACCAACCATTACCAGCATGGCATAGTCATGCATAAAACTCCCTCTCCATTTCATGGACAATACCCTTCAGGTTAACTCGCTTTTTGGACATTTTTCTATTTATCAGATCATCTTTCCTTTGTATCCTTCTCTGAGATGTAGAGTTATAAAATTATGGAATCGTTGGATGGTTACCACACTGAAGGAGGCCATTCTCTCCATCATATCCATGCTGGCTCTACATGAGAACAGTTTGCCCAGAGCCACTTACTAACATATTCTTTATAGCCATGTAGTTGTTTTCGCTTCAAGTGCCTATCCAAATTTGTTTCTTCAAAAGAAAATTGAATCATTTTCCCCTCCATTCTCTACCAGTGCATTCCAGATCCTAACATCTCCCTGCCTGAGAAGATTTATCCTCGTGTGACAATTTGCTCTTTTGCCATTTGCTTTATGTGTTGTTTTCTTTGGGGACTGAGAGATAACTGGGAGGGGGGTGGGTCTGGGGTGAAGCCTCTTCCAAGGATGCCCACCTTGAAGAAGTTCTTCTCCTCCTTCCACAAGGCTCTCAGTGAGTCTTTCTCTCACTGAAACCCCTAGGTCACCCACAGCCTCCAACATCATACCCCACACCATCCAGTTCTACCTCTTATCCAAAATTCACAAACCTGACTGCCCCAGTCGACCCATCGTCTCAGAATGTTCCTGCCCCACCAAACTTATCCCCTCATCCTCTAGGAATTCTCCACATACATTCAGGACATCACTCACACCCTCTACCTCCTCCATGACTTTCAGTTCCCTGGGTCCCAGTGCCTCATCTTCACCATGAACATCCAGTCCCTGTACACATCCATCCACCATGATGAAGGCCTCCAAGCCCTCTGTTTCTTTCTCCTTCATCGACCCAACCAGTATCACTCCACCGACACACTCATTTGATTGGCAGAAATGTTCCTTACCCTCAACAACTTCTCCTTTGAATCCTCCCACTTCCTCCAGACCAAAGGCCATGGGCACCCACACAGGCCTCAGCTATGCCTGCCTCTTCATCAGATACGTGGAACAGTCCATCTTCTGCAGTTACATTGGCACCACTCCCCATCTTTTCCTCCTCTACATTGATGACTGTATCGCCGCCATCTCATGCTACCACAAGGAGGTTGAACAGTTCATCAACTTCACAGACACCTTCCACCCTGACCTCAAGTTCACCTGGACCATCTCACAGACCTCCCTCCTCTTCCTGGATCTCTCCATCTCCATGTCTGGCTACTGACTGAACACTGACATTTACTCCACACCTACCGACTCCCACAGCTACCTGGACTACAACTCGTCCCACCCCCTTTCCTGTAAAAACACATCCCTTACTTTCAATGCCACCACATCTTCTCCCAGGATTAGCAATTCCACTCCAGAACATTGCAGATGGCCTCCTAATGCAAGTACTGCAATGTCCCCTCCCACATGTTCAACAATGCCCTCCAGCGCATCTGCTCCACTTCCCGCACCTCCACCCTTGAACCCCATCCCTCCAATTGCAACAAGGATAAATACCCCCTGGTCCTCACCTTCCACCCCACCAATCTCCAAATACAACGCATCATCCTCTGCCATTTCCACCACCCACAGTCATACCCCATCAGCAGAGATATATTTCCCACCCCACCCCTACCAGTATTCCACAAAGATCTTTCCTTCCATGACTCTCTTGTTAGGTCTACGCCCCCCACTAATCCACCCTCCATTCCCAACACCTTCCCTTGCCACCGCAAGAGGTGTAAAACCTACAGGAGAAAGTGAGGACTGCAGATGCTGGAGATCAGAGCTGGAAATGTGTTGCTGGAAAAGCGCAGCAGGTCAGGCAGCATCCAGGGAACAGGAGAATCGACCTTTCCTGAAGAAGGGCTTATGCCCGAAACGTCGATTCTCCTGTTCCCTGGATGCTGCCTGACCTGCTGCGCTTTTCCAGCAACACATTTCCAGTGTAAAACCTACACCCACACTGCCCCTTCACCTCCATCCAAGGCTCCAAAGGATGCTCCTACATCTGGCTGAGATTTTCCTGCACATTCAAATATCTCATCTACTGTGTCCGTTATTCCTCTACATGTGGCCCACTAAATGTGGTCTCCTCTACACTGGGGATATAGGATGCCAACTTGTGGAACAGTTCAGTGAATATCTCCAGGACACATGCACTAAACAACTCCACTGCCCTGTGGCTGATCACTTTCACTTCCCCTCCCACTCCGTCAAAGACATGCAAGTCCTGGGCCTCCTCCACTGCCAAACTCTAGCCACCCGATGCTCCGAGGAGGAATACCTCATCTTCCGCCTTGGGACCCTCCAACCACACAGCATCAATGTCAATTACATCAGTTTCCTCATTTCCCCTGTCTCCAACATATCCCAGATCCAACTCTCCAACTTGGCACCGCCCTCTTGAACTGTCCTACCTGTCTATCTTCCTACCCCGAAAGTTAGTGTGCTTCCAATTAAACCTGTTGGATTATAACCTGGTGTTGTGTGATTTTTAACTTTGTACACCCCAGTCCAACACTGGCATCTCCAAATCATGACTCTCTGCTCTGACCTTTTCACCATCATCCTCCACATTCATCTACCTATCACCTTCCAAGCTACCTTCTCCCCAGCCCCACCCGTCTCTCATTTATCTCTCAGCCCCTTGGGCACCCACCTCACTTTCCTGATGAAGGGTTTATGCCCGAAAAGTTGACTTTCCTGCTCCTCGGATGCTGCCTGACCTGTTGTGCTTTTCGTCTCTGATCTCCAGCATCTTCAGTCCTCACTTTCTCCAAATGCTTGAGGAAGTCTAACCATTGTCTTGAATAGGTTTGGACAATTATACCCCTTCTTAGTGCACAGCCTGACTGACCATTACCTCTCAGATCATTTTGGTGAAGTACTGCTGGGTAGCTTGTTTACTGGGACCTCTGTTTCCACAAAGGCTCAGGAAAGTGAGGGGAGAGTCCAGACATTGTCAAAATAAAAAAAAACAATATTTCCTGGCACTTTGAAAGTAGGATTTGATCTGTGGCTCTGAAGGTGACAGAAAACATGTAACAGCAAAAGTCCGATTTGGAGAATCTATCAAGTTATCAAATGAGATGTTTTATTTTCAATAATAAGGTTGTAAATTTACTTCAGGGCATCAATAAGAATACAATAAGAAATGAGCAGAAAGCTTGAATACTTGAGAAATGTCATCTGAATTCTGAGATTAAACCTGCACTAAATGATTATTTACTCCAACCTTTAGTCATCTTTTAAACTCTATCTTACAGTCTAAATAAAATATAAACCAATCCTAATGACAGATAAATGTAGTGCAGGAATGCTATTGATTGAAGAGTCTATTGTGCTGTTGTAAATAGAGAATGCTCTTCCCACATTATTAATGGAAAGGTATACTACAAAGCATGAGATACCTGGGCATGATAACAAAGCAGAACAGTTCACACGGAGGTTCATGTTGGGGGCTTCCAGTAACATGATGGGGAAAGTGTCCTTAAAGGGTGCTGCTGAGCTTAGTTGGCTATGATGTTTAATTTGTGCAGAGTAAGAAAATCCCAGTCAGGACAGCAGATTGAGATAAGGTCAGTGTTCTCAGCACCCTTGTGCAGCAGTACCTCTAAGAGCAGGTGGAGACAGTGGAGAAAAGCACAGAGTGGGAGAGCGGTCAATTCCTGTGGAGCCCCTTGATGCAGGAAGCTGGGTCATTGGAAAGCAGAATAAAAGAAATAAAAAGCAGCAAAAGTCCAGGACTTGTGAGTGGGAAACCTTGTATGATGGTGACAGAACCAGGAAGGGAAGTGGGAGGAGACATGAGCGAGAAGAGTTCCAGACTAACAAGTCTCAGCACTAAGGAGTCAAGACCGTGAGTAGTCCAAAAAACAAAAATGCTGCAGATCATAGCGGGTCTGACAGCATCCATGGAGAAAAAAACAAGCTAATGGTTTGAGGCTTGATTACTCTTCATCAGAGCTCACGTTAGCTTGCTTTCTCTCCATGGATACTGTCTGACCTGCTGTGAGTTCCAGCATTTTTTATTTTCAGTACAGCTTCCAGCACCTGCTGTAATTTGCTCCTCCCATGAGTTGTACAGACCAAAGCCATAATGGTGGCTGAGAGCTGGAGGAATGGGGACATGGTGGTATGTGTAGTGGTCAGGAGACCTCGCTGGATTATCTAATGCCTAAGAGATCTAATTAAGTGATTAATTAATGAAATTAGGGGAACCATCAAACTTAAGGAAAGAGTAACTTTGCAAAGATGAGTGTCAGGTCAAAGTATGGCTTAAACAGAGAATGATTACAGATTTCTGAAGTGCAGAGAGATCTAGTGCACAAGCCACAAAAGCTAGTATGTATGTATAGCAAGTACTTAGGAAGACTAATGGAGTGCGATCCTTTATTATGAGAGGAATTGAACATAAAAGTGAGGATGCTCTACTTCAGTTATGAAAGGCATTGGCAACATTACAAATTCAGTGTAGAGTTTTGGTCTTATTTCGGGAAGGATGGAAATATTTTGGATGCAGAGGAGTTTTACTAGATTCAGATCTAGAATAAGCAAGTTGTCTTTTGGGAATATGCTGCTTATTCTGGGCTTGTTTCCACTCCAATTTAGAAGAGTGAATGATGAGATGATTGAAGTAAATGAGATCCTGAATGGAACAAACATAAAACAGAAAGTGCTGGAGAAGCTCGGCAGATCTGTCAGTATCTATGGAGAGAGAAACAGAGTTAATGTTTTGAGTCTTCTGAGGGAAAGTTTCTGTCTTTGATTGTTTCAGATTTCTAGTATCCGCAATTCTTTGTTTTGCTTTCGGATCCTGATTGGTTTTGAAAAGATATAGAAAAGATATGGAGATGGAAAAGATATTTTCCCTTGCGCGTGCAGTCAGAACTAAGGCACTGTTTAAAATTTTTAAATTGCCCTTTTGCGACAGAGATGAGAAGAAATTGTTCCTTTGAGGGTTGTGCAACGTTTAAACTGTCTCAGCAGGCGATAGAGTCAGGATCATTGAATAATTTTGAGGTTGTGATTGATGGGATTCTTGTTAGTAAAAGAAATCAAAGGCTATTGGAGAAAAATGGGGTGGAATTTTGAACACAAGCAGTCTAGACATAACCTTGTTGAATGCAGGATCAATATTGAAGCCAAATGTTCCTAATTCTAATATTCATATGTGTCTAGAAGACAGAGTACACTTTGTCTTGAGAAGTTAGCATTAGGAACTCCACAGCTGAACAGTGTGTTCTCTGCCCAATTTGAGATCAGCTGTTATGCTGTGCAATGGTTTCCTCAGGAATCTGCCACAAATATCCACTGTAAATGGTATAATCCTCTAAGTCACTCTTTTCCACTCTATAAATTCCTTGCCAGCGTGAGAAACAATCCCTGTTTTATAATCAACATGCAGCGCATGTTTATTAATCAGAAGGAAAACCAATTAGCCATCCTTGCTACTTAATGATAGCTGTTTGGAGCATGCGCAGATGGTTTACAAGGCAGGATAGAATTCTATGATGCTGCCGCCAGGGATAGATATTTGTACTCACTGGTGAAGTTTTCTTAGAGTACTAGTTAGCCCTCCCTCTTAAATGGAACATTATAATGGCAGTTAATCTCTGTTTATCTAAAGCTCCATCCAACCACACTGATACACACACACGCGCTAATTTTAACTGCCTATGTAACATGATGACTCACGGACACAAACAATCTCAGCATTCCAGCACTCTAATTAGAATCAAGACAACTTCCAACAAATTCCACTCACAAGATCAGAGACTACCACACTGGTTTGGATTGGGAATGAACTTAGCCCGTTTGATTTTGCCATTCTGGAATACCAACCTACCAGTCAAACTACCATTGCAACATTAACCTTGAATATAAAACTCATTGAGGATGTAAGTTTGTGTGAAGCATTATAATGCAGGTCTTTGAAGTTGGCTATGTTTAAAAGGTAATATGAAAACGATGAGGCCAGTCTGTTCCTCAAACCTGCTCTGCCGTTTTTAAGAATCATGGTTGCTCTGACACATCTAACTTCCACTTTTCTAGGCTTTCTAATCCTTGAATCCCCGATCAGCCTTAAAAGTAAACAAGGACTCTGACCCACAGCTCTCTATGGCAAGGAGTTCAAAAGATTCTTAATGTTCAAACAGAAACAAAATCATCCTCAGCTCACTCTTAAATTGGCGCTCTTTAATTCTGAGGTTGTGCCTGTATGCAGAATTATAGTTTGAGGATGGTGACAGTGGGCATGTTTATGTGGAGCATTATGACTGAGAATGATAAGATTGTGTTTGAATGATATCTGATCATGAAATTCACTCCTTGATGGTTACATGAGGATCTACAGCTGTGATTCCTAAATTTGCTCTCTTATCCCACTTTGATACAATTTGCACACTTGGCTTATTTGTGAAAGATTCAAGTGGACATGTTTTGCTCACAATCAATTACTTACCTCACCTCAAGCTCGTATCCAGTCCGGTCAGGAGATCAAACTGCATTATCGAATAGTATACATGTGAAATTGAAAGATAAATTGCCAAAGAAAAACAGCAGTGTAGTAAAAATTCATTGAACATTTTGGAGAACATCAACCACATATCCAAGGTTAATTCAGCGCCCATTCATTTGGGGCTGAATCTTAAGGTTGGATTTTGAAGGTTTAACTTTGAAGTATATTACATTCAAGCTTGACTGACCATTATCAATGGCATGTGCTTCTATTATGATGTTCAGTTGAAGTCCCTGTAGCCTGCAGTAAGATATAAAGTTGTCATGACTGTATTAAAAGAAGGACAGGGCATTACCTTCATGTTCTTTCAATTTTTATAGCTCAATAACAGCACCAAAACAGACTAAATTATTATGAATCTCATTCAATGTTCATCGGTCCTTGCTGTTTGTTAAATTGTTTTCCACTTTCCCTACCTGACACAACTGCAATTTAAAATAATATGGTGAATATCTTCAGGACATGAACTCAAAATAACTGAATTACCTTAATCTTGACATTACTGTGTTTCTCCCATAACATCCAACACACTTATCATTACATGGCAAACACAGTGTTCTTTTCAAATTAGCATCCAAAAATTGGATGTCTTCCATTAGTGATTTTAGCTTTTGTGCCTTCAATGAGTTTTATATTCAAGGTTAATGTTGCAATGGGGGTGACTGGTAGGTTGGTACTCCAGAATGGCAAAATCAAATGGGCTAAGTTCGCTCCAAATCCAAAACAGTGTTGTAGTCTGTGATCTTGAGTGGAACTTGTTGGAAGTTATCTTGTTCCTAATTAGAGTGCTGGAATGCTGAGATTGTTTGTGTCCGTGAGTCATCATGTTACATGGACAATTGGAATTAGCGTGTGTGTGTGTCAGTGTGTTTGGATGGAGCTTTACAATATTGTGGTAACCTTGTGATTGAGTGCGGCTTTACATTCACGGTTACCTTGTGATTGAGTGGACTTGGACTTGGCATTAATTTGTGATTGAGTGGAACATGACACTCCAGGTTATGCTGTGCTGGAGTGAGCATTTACATTCTAGGTCGTCTGATGATTTAATGGACATTCACATTTGACGTCAACATTTGATTGAGTGGATTTTTAAGTTTCAGATTGCTTTGGGGTTTGACTGGGGCTTTATATTTTGCATGTCGAGTACAACTTCACAAGGAAAGTAACTTGGTGTTTGAGCGGAACTTTTACATTCAAGTTTGCTTTGCATTTGCAAAATGCTTCAGGTCCCCTCCTCATGGCCCTCCAGCAGCAGAGTACAGATGACATACAAACATAAAACATTTGTACAAAACAGGGCGTTCCGTCCATCTAGTTTGTTTTGCTTTCAAAAGCACAACTTAAAACTGCTGACAGGTTGATATTTAATTGCTGACATTTTGCAAAGCAGTTTATTTATATTTTCCTGGCTTTCAGTCAATATAAAAAAAAGGTAGCAATATTTCGAAGGTTGCTCAATGTTGGTTTCTTCACAATATAAAGTCAAGGTTAATATAAACTGATGATTTACAGTTTCTAGGCCTGTTTTTGAACCCATTGTTTACAAATGGGTACATACAATGGATACATTTCGATAAGATTTATTAATAGGAAAGTATAGATAATGCGTAATGGATGATGTCAAGTGTGATATCAATCAAGTAAAGGCTATATGATTCACAGGAGTGACAGGCATGTCTTGTTCATTAACAAAATAAATACAGAATATTCATTGCAGTAATGCTAGCAATTTTTTTTTCCAGCTTTGCCTCTATCTAAGGGAATGAAACAAACACAGATGTGCATTGATGTGATAACTTACATAACCTTAGATTATGCCAAAAGCAATGCCCAGTCAATGGAACACTTCTGAAGAGCAGTCTTTGTTGTGATGAAGAGAATGCAGCAATCAAATTACTTCACAGCTAACTTCCACAAAGAGACCCATTGTTAGTTTTTAAACTGTTAAGCAAAGATGTTAGGGGATATGGGCTAAAGGTAGGTATCTGGATTTAGGCCATAGATCAGCAAGGATCTCAGTGAATGTCAGACAGACTCGAGAGACTGAATGGCCTACTGCTGCTCATGTGTGTTAACTGGATAATCCTTTATATGGTGTTGTTTAAGGGATAAATGTTAACCAGTACATTGAGGATCATTTCACTGATTTTCAAGAATAAGTGTAATTTTTTTTAAATACAAGAGCATTACAATTAAGAGTGGGAATAGGCTATTTGGTCTCATGAATCCATGAATGATTTGATCTTGGCCTCATCTCTGGTTATCTGCCTAGCCCCTTTAAGGCTTGATTCCCTGACTATTCGTAAATCTGTCCAACTTGGCCTTCAATACATTCAGTACATTCCAGCTACTACTGCTCCCTGCGGTGGAGAATTCAAGATCAGCAACTCCTGAGAGCAGAAATTCCTCTTTCTCCCTGACTTAAATGATCCCTTATACTGAAACAACACCTCCTAATTGTGGACTGGAGGAAAGATTGACCAGCATCCATCCTGTCACATCTTCACACAATCTTACATGTTTCAGTAAAATCATCTCTTATTTTTCTAACCTCCAGTCTAACCACTGCCACCTTTCTACTTAAGAGAAACTATTCATCCCACAATCAATCCAGTTCGCCTTCCGTAAACTGTCTCCAGTGCAAGTAAATTCTGCCTTAAATAAGGACATTAAGCTCATACATTAATTTTCTAAGTATGGTCTCATCAATGCCCTGGACAAGTGACAAACTCTTTGTATTCCTCACAATATGATTCCGCATCAACTTTTCTGTATCGTCAGCAAATTTGTTCCAATACACCCTGTTGCTACTTCCATGCTAAGTTTGTAGATCATACATAGTCAATGTCTCACCACTGAACTCTGTTCTATCACACTAATTACAGTTTGCCAACATGAAACTGATTCACTATTCACAGCTTTGTTTTCTATTAACTGGGAATCCTCTGTCCACTTTAATGCATTACCCCAAAGTCATGAGCTCTAATTTTATGTAATAACCTTTTATATGGCTCCCTATTGCATAAATTACCCTGCTTCTTAGGATCAATCTGTTAAATGTGATTTCCCTTTGACAAAATCATGCTGACAATTCTAGATTGCATTTTGATTTTCTAAATGTCAAAGTGAGCATTTTCCCAAAAACAGGTGTTGCATTTTAGCAAGAATTTGCAATGGTCCCTCCGGGCAGACCAGTCAAGAAACTAACAGCCTGTCGGATCCAAACAAAATGGCACTTTGGATCCAAAATTGGCTTAGATATGTCAGAGGGTGATGGTAGAGGAATATTTCTGTGACTAAAGCTCTGCTTCCATTGGAAATCAACAGGGACCAGTGCTAGGGCCCTTCCATTTTGTGTTGTACATGTATGATCTGGATTTAAATAAAGGTGATATGATCAAGAAGTTTGCAGATGACACAAAAATTTGTGGGGTGGAAAATGGTGAGGAGAATAGCTGTGAACTACAGAAGGATATCAATGGAATGGTCAGATTCACAGAGTACAGGTAAATAGAATTCAATCTGGAAAAATGTGAGGTCATGCACTTGGGGAGAGCTAACAAGGTAAAGGTTACATTGTGAATGGTAGGACCATGGAAAGTACTGAAGATCAGATGGACTTTGGTATGTATGTCCACAAGAGCCCTGAAGGTAGCACAGCAGGGGGTTAAAGTAATTAAGACAGAAGCATTTCAGATACTTGCCTTTATTAGCCAAGGCATTGAATAGAGCAACGAGTTTATGATGGAATTGTTTAAGATGCTAATAAGACCACAACCAAAGGACTACTTGCAATTTTCGGCATCGCATATTGAAAGAATGTGGTTGCACTTAGAAGGGTGCAGAGGAGATTTACCAAGATGCTACCTGGGCTGGAGGGTCTGAACTATCAGGCAAGATTGGAAAGGCTGGGATTGTATTCTTTGGAGCAGCAAAGTTTGAAGCGAAATCTGATAGAAGTGTCTAAGATTATGAAAGTCTTTGATAGGTTGGATGGGAAGGCACTCCTGATATTAGTAGACTGGTCAATACCAGCAGCATAAAATTCAGGTAAAAGGTAACAAAAGGCTAAGAGGAGAATTGAGGAGATTCTTTTTCACTCATTCTGGCAGAATTTTGGAATTCACTGCCTGAAAGAATGATTGAGTCAGAATCTCGCACAAACATTTAAGCCGTATTTAGGTATTCACTTGCATTGCCATAGCTTCCAGAGCTATGAGCTGGAAAGTGGGATTGGTGTAGGCAGACCTCTGAAGTTCAGCACGGACGTGATGTGCTGAAAAACCTCAAGGCAAACATCGTGTATTTCCGATATTTTCCTGAAATCTCTGTCCTATGGTAAAATGAACATTATTTTTAAAAAATGTTTAGAAATGCATCCTTTCATGGGATGTTGGCATTGCTGGCAATTCCAGCGTTTGTTTCCCATTCCTGATTCCCTTGGACAGAATGCCTGCCATACTGTCTCAGAGCAGATTTAAACTGTGGATCTTCAGTTCCACATAGGTCAGTTCAGAATAATGATGGCAGGTTAAAGCACATTAGTGAACCAGACAGATTTTTGACAGTGAATGATCATTCATGGTCATCACCTGTGTAACTAGTGTTCATTCCCTGATTTTATTAATTGAGTTTAAATTCCATTAGCTTCTTCAGGCACAATGCCCAGAATGTTAGCCTGTGCCTCTGGATTACAGAAGGTTTTCTCTGCAGTCTTGTGACATTACCATGACATCAATATCTCCCTCTGCTACTTACTTGCTTCATAACAGATCGGAGAATTTGCAAACGTTTACAGTTTTCCCAACCACTGGGAGTTTTGCAGTATCAAGAGAATTTTTGGATTCACTTTCTGCAGCCACTTGTTTTAAATGTGCAGATTAATAGGTCCAGGGGATGTGTCAGCCTTTAGCTTTTCCAATAGCTCCCCTGTATTAGTTTCTTATGTCCATTTTGCCCCTGGATCTTTAGCTTTAGTCAGGATGTGTTTAGCCTCTGGCAGTATAAAGACATGTACAAAATGCTTGTTCAAAATCTCTGTCATTTCCCTGTTTCCCATTCATTAATTTATAATTTATTCATAGCGATCATTAATATCATCACTATCTCATAGCATGTCAGTTGAGGATATAAAGGTCTCACATCCCTGCTAATCTGGAGCCACTCGAAACATGACACACTATAGGAATTGTGTTACACGTTATAGCTAAAGAATTTAATGTGAACCCACGCATTAAAGTGCTGTGATATGTAATAAACATCTGTTGAATCTTTCAATTTTGTGTTAGCCACATTTAATTCTTACATTACAGGAGTTAAAATAGACATTGCCACTTCAGGTACAGATAGCCAGCTGGAGGCAAATCACTCAACATTGTGATAGTTCAGTCAGGGTTTATGATCGTTTATTGAAACGGAATAAAAATGGCAGGGACATCCCACTTAGTTATCAATTTAATGATCATTTATCAAACTGCAGAATCCCTTAACCCTAATGATGTGATTTCATGAGCAGCAAGGGCAAAGTATCAGATAACCACAACGTACCTCGAATAATAGTTTAAAAATTGGCAAAGGCCAAGTACCCACGAGATGGATTGAGAATTTTGTGGCTGACAATAGTTTGGATGCAGAGTACAAAGACTGCTTTAATGACCCAGCTCTGTGAATATTGTCAACCACTTCACATTTTGCATGCTCCCCACCCCCAACTCCCAGCAACTCTGTCCCCCCGACTCCCCACCCCCCCACTCCACCCCCACGCGCAGACAATGTTTCCCAATTTCATTCCTGCAAAATCTGGCTCGAATGTTTATGACTGACACCTCATCCCAAGCCTACAGCATCACCTTCCCCCAAACCACCCTGAGGTCTAATAGGGAACCAGGACCAGTCCCGTTTCAGCCACTTCTCAAAATGCAAGCATCTTCAATGCTTTTTCCTATGACTTCCAAGGTACTTTATGGGATATTGATTTAAACATTCCCCAACCCAGAGAAACCAGTCATGCTTTGTCTATAAATAGAATATATGAATTCAAGAGGATGTCTTTTAGCTCCTTGAGCCTATTCCACCATTTCATACACTCACACTGATCTAATTGTGGCCTCTATGATCCTGCCTACTCCCTTATATCCTTTGTCTCCCTTGTTGGATTATCTACCTAGTTTCTGTCCAATTTCACATTGATGTACTTCCAGCCCAGGAACCCAATTTAAACAAGCAAATTGGCTTGCTGTTACTCACTATAACATTCCCTGAACTCACTTTTTTTCAGGATGACAGATAAATTACTTTTCAGCTATTCATGAATTCCACTGTTAATCACCTTCAAAATTAAGCAATGGTGCCAGGACTAACAAAATAAATTTTCACATGATATTAAGGAAAACAACAAGTGGTAAATTGCTTAGTATGTTTACTGACTGGCTTATTTGTGAATAATTCTTTGCCAGAACTAATCTTACAGTTATATAGTGCCAGTCATGAAATGTCACAAGGCTTCAGGTCAAATGTTATAGTCAGTTTTATTACCTTTCCAACTAGGTAATAATGCCTGAAGCTAACCACCTCAAAGCAACCAAATTAAAACCATGTGAAAGCAATTTTTCTTCTTAAAAAAAAGTACAGCAATCTTCAATAGGTCAGGGATTTTTTTCTAGGAAGTAACAGAGCCACACAGATCAGGTTTGATCTCAGATTGGGACTGAGTTATCTGATTTTACCCTTGGCATTGCATGATGTTTGTCGAACCCTGCATTACAATCCTTGTGATCGGGAGGAATATTGTTTGCGTTGATTATTATCCTGCTAATGCTGCAGGAAGTCACGTGTACATTGGTTGAGATAGGATTGGGTTTGACTGCATTCTGTCCCCTCTTTAAATAGCATTCAGCAGTCACTAGCAAGGCTTGCAATGGAATTCAGAGCAGTGTTGCATATCTAAAGCAAAAACAGAACATGCTGGAAATATTCAGGATATTGGGTAATACTTGGGAGGGAGAGAGACATTTAACCTTTCACTGGAAGAAATCCAATATAATATCGAGCTATCCAGTATAATATAATGGGTGGGTGAGAGCGATAACTGTGCAGAGGCCGGTATCCTGTCACCAAGTCATCCTTTATTTACATGTAAACTGTACATGGACTCTGACCAGCCAGCTCAGAGCCGGTCCCTAAACTGAGGAGACTCTCTCAATCTCCTGTTTCTATCTGTCAGCCAGGACTCCCTGACTGGCCCAGGCTAACAACCTTAATCAAGGATTTCATAGTCAGTGAGATCCACCTGGCCCTGATTCCAATCACTACAGTAAGCCAACAGTCAGACCACCCACACATAGACCTATTGAGGCTCTTAAATGGCCAATTAGTGGCCAGTTAAAATTTTGTCTTTTCCTCCTCTGAAGTGATACATGCAGCTGGGATGGTGGTAGGTAGAAGGGTGACTCACTTTTCACCAGCTCAAACAATCAGGAAGGCTGGAAGGCAGGATGAATACTCTGTGCCCTTCTGGGGCACTTCACCTCCCAAAGATTGTGCCACCCTTTCTGTCTCCCTACCTGCTCTCCAAGCGACAACCATTTCTGACAAGAGAGAATTTAGTTATCACCCCTTAATTGACAAAAAAACACACAGGGAATTCTGGAGAATCTCAGCAAGTCTGGCAGCATCCTAAAACAGAGTCATACCAAACTTGAAACACTAACATTGTTTTTCTCTCTCCACAGATGTTGCCACACCTGCTGGGTTTCTCTAGTATTCTCTGTTTTTATTTCAGATTTCCAGCATCCATTGTATTTTGCTTTTATCTGCTTAATTGACATCCAGAGCCTCACCATATTCCCTTGTCAATAATGTAGGAGTTATCACTGACCAGAATCGTAACTGGACCAGTGATATAAACACAGGCTACAACTGAGGGTTAAAGCTGCAGAATTCTGAGACAAGCAACTCACCTCCTGGTTCTTCGAAGTCTATTCACTATCTGCAAGGCACAAGTCAGAAATGTGATGAAATAATTTCCGCTAGCCTGGATGAGTTCAGCTCTAATCACTTCCATGAAACTTGGATCTGGGACAAGACAACCATTGAAGATCTGTAAAAAGTGCCTAGATCTTCTAAGGAGTGTCAGAGAACGTCATCAAGAACTATCAACGCTATCAGAAGGACTTTGTTTTATATAAAAAAGAAGAGTTCTTCTCACAATTATGTGTAATCTACAATGTAGAACTTTAAGTTACAGAATTTAGGAATGTTTAATACATTATGTCTTTCATTTTAATTCTTGGACACAATGCTGGTGCCTCAGGGCAGGTTCCAGTCAGCCCACCTCAAGAACTGCTAGCTTCTTTCACTATTCCCAGGCCATTGGTGCTGTTTCCAAACTAATTCATCTCCAAACCTATCCCATCCTTTAATGACCTCCTCAGATGCTGCCTGAACTGCTGTGCTTTTCCAGCACCACTCTAATCCAGAATCTGGTTTCCAGCATCTGCAGTCATTGTTTTTATCTGACCATAATTTGTCAATACAGGCAGCCATTTTTAAAGGTCAGGTTCCTTGAGCTGGAAATTTGGGGTCAAGGATAAACAGTAATAATGAAGTATTTCATGTATTGTGATACCGTTGTTGAAATTACTGTACATTTCAAATGTTGCAAATGTCTGTATCTCTGATGGGAATATACCTGAAAAGGTAATTTGGAATCAAAAGGATTTTGCTTTGTAATGCAATGCATAATCACGACTTGAATTTCCAATAGTAATTGTCATTTCTCAAAATACTTTGCATGCATAATAACGTTGACTACATTACAACTGTGACTGTACTTTTAAAACATGTCTTCTGGATTATAAAATGCTTTGAGAGATCTATAGGTCATGTAAGCCATTGTACACATGCAGGTTTTTGGCTTTTCTTCTTTTATGTGGAGGCAAATTCATCAGCCATACTTATACAAAACATAATCCCACAAATAACAATGGAAAGATTGACCAATAAATGTGCTCTTGGTGACATTGACTGAGGAATAAACTTTATGCTGTGTGACTTCCACATTGTTGTTTAAAAAGAGCCATGAGATTGTTAATGTTCCCTGGATAGGGTTTGAGTTAGCATTGAATCACAACGTAGTGTCCCTTGACAGTGCAGCACTCTCACATTGGTGCACTGCAGTGCTTAACCTATATGATAATGCACCCAGGTTCTCACAGTGGAGTTTAGCACTAGAAACTCTGATTTAGAGGCAAGAGTGTTACCACTGAGCCATAATGACACAAGGCAAGTTCTGTGCCAAAACCATGTTCTCCGTGTCAATCAGGGAGCATTTGAATTTGCCTCGAATCCAGCAATATTATAATTAGAACTGCCTGTACTTGGCTGGAGACTTTTTTTTCCCCTTCTCGATATAAATCTGCCTGTTATTTTTGGCACTTCTTATCTTAATTCAACTCAGTTATAAT
Organism: Chiloscyllium plagiosum; assembly: GCF_037043375.1. Taxonomy (NCBI): domain Eukaryota; kingdom Metazoa; phylum Chordata; class Chondrichthyes; order Orectolobiformes; family Hemiscylliidae; genus Chiloscyllium; species Chiloscyllium plagiosum. Next base: position 10,468,562 of record NW_028270161.1, on the reverse strand, counting down.
TAATGAGATTACTGGAGATGTACAAGATAATTTTAGTGAGGCTGGCATCCCTAATCCCTATGGCGCATAATGTTCCATTTAAAATACCAGCACATTTTTTTCATTTGCAAATTCTTACTTATTTTGCTTAACTCTATCATACATCAGGTATTATGTTTTGATTTAGATTCCAAACAACCGTAACAAATGTACATAAAAATTGGAAAGAAAACTCATTTCCTATTTTTTCAGACCTAGACGGAACCATGGATTTGTAAGTATCTGTCAATTTATAGGAAAATGATTATCTTCTCATTGTCCTCATGATGCCTCAAAAGTTGGAAGAGCTCTTATTGCCTTATCCTGTGTCCATTTCCAATAATTAGACTTTGTGCTTTTAAAGCGACTGGCTAATGTATATGCTGTTATACCTTAGCTGAATAATTCACTGATTACCAACAGAATGTTTCCAAACGTAGAAAACAGTATTTCCAAGAGGAGTTGCAAAGACAATAATATAACATTTTGAGGCTGTCGGCTGAAAATGTGATAGGGAAATGAAAGGATCAAATATATTTTGATTTTCAGAAGGTATTTGACAAGGTACCACACGTGAGGCTATTGAATAAGAAAAGAGCCCACGGTTGGAGGTAGCATCTTAGCATTGGATGGAGGATTGGCTAACTAATAGAAGACAGAGTGTTGGGATAAGGAGACTACTTTTAAGGTGGTAACCAGTAACTAATGGAATTCCACAGGGACCTGTGCCATAATTACTTAAAATATATGTTAATACTTGGATGTTACAAGTGAATATAATACAGCCAGATTACACTAAAATAAGTGGGGAGGTAAGCAGTAAGGATGACACAGTGAGTCTACAGAGAGATGCAGACACTTAAAAGAGTAGCAAAAGAAAATGGCAGATGGACTATAATGTAGGAAAATGTGAGGTTATGTAATTTTGCAGGAAGAATAGAAAAGCTGAACATTATTTCAATGGCAAAAGACTGCAGAAAGCTACAAAACAGAGAGATTTGGAAGTCCCCAACTATGAATTACAAAAAGCTAGTATCTTAGTTCAATGGGCAACAGCAAAGACAAATGGGATATTGGCCTTCATTTCAAAGGGAATGGAGTATCAAAGTAGTGAGGTTTTGCTAAAACTATGCAAGACATTAGTCAGACCACAGCTGGAATATTGTGAACAATTTTGGCCTATATTCGAAGGAAAATTATATTGGTATTAGAGGCAAGCCACTGAAGGTTCATTAGGTTGATACTGGGTTTGGGAGGACTATCTAATGAGGAGAGGTTGAGTAAGTGGGTCTGTACTTGTTTTAATTTAGAAGATGAGAGGTGACCTTATTAAAGCACACAGGCTTCTTAGCTTGCTTGATGAGGTAAATGCAAAAAGATTACTTCTATTCATAGGAGTCGAGGACCAGAGGGTGTAATCTCATAATAGGTAGTTAACTATTTAAGAAAGGAATGAGAAGGAATCCATGGAATTATTTACTACGGAGGACTATTGAGGTTGGGTCATTGAGCATATTCAAGGCTGAGGATGGACAGATTTGTAATCAGTAAGGGAATCAAGGATTATGGGAAAGGCAGGAAAGTGGAGTTGATGATTATCAGATCAGCCATGATCTTGTTGAATGGTGGCACAGACCCAATGGGCTGAATGGCCTACTTCTGCTGTTTTGTGTTGTGGTCTTATTCCAAAGCAACCGCGGAAATCCAACTGCTTTGGCCCTTGGATTGTATTGTAACCCAGTAAAACTAAAGGCTGACAGAAAGTGACAGGTTTTCATGAAGAACCTTGAATCTTCTCTTAATTTGAGCAAGAATATTAATTGGGGCAGTGACTTGATGATCGATTTTACTAGGCTGAGTTGCACAAATTAAGACATGTTACATCTGACATGTTACATCCCAGCTGCCCCATCCTCACCCCCTTGCACATAAGCCCCTGCACCACACATCTCTTCATTTAACTGCCAGTCAGTGCCAATGCCCCCATTTTCTCAAGGTACTGTTGTTCTGAGAATGAAAGCCTGTTGCCAGTTTGTCAGAGACCCCAACTTCTTCAGCAAGAAGAGCCAGCAGAGGTGTGATGGACCGAATGGCTTCCTTCTGCATGGTTTATTATTTTTGCCAAGTGACACATTGTGATGCCAAACCCATTCTTAAGTGTTGGGGGAAGAAAGGAGAAGTTGTTGTACAAAAGCACAGAGATGGAACAAAACTGCAAACAAATTATTATTAAAAACCTAGAATAGAACCCTTCAAACTCTGTAATAATAAAACAAAGCCTTTGGTAGAGTTTGTGTCACATCATAATGTAGATCCTTTCCTTTCGTTCTTTTGCTCAGGCATGTAGTTGTGGCATAGTAGGGGAAGTTTTATTCTATACCTATCCATGTTCACTATGCTCTGAGAGGATTTGAAATGAGACGTGTTCCATGCTCAATCCTGAATAATTGAGGAGAGAAAGCACTGCCTTTTTTCCCAATGAATCATTTTATTTCTGTTCCATTTGCCTCTGCTAGCTTCCATTATCAGCGTCAAGATTAGAGTGGTGCTGGAAAAACACAGCAGGTCAGGCAGCATCTGAGGAGCAGGAAAATCGGCATTTTGAGCAAAAGCACTTCATTAGGATTCCCGATGAAGGGCTTTTAACCCGAAACGTTGATTTTCCTGCTCCTCGGATGCTGCCTGACCTGCTGTGCTTTTCTAGCACCACTCTAATCTTGATTCTGATCTCCAGCATCTGCAGTACTCACTTTTGTCTGGCCTCCATTATTACCCAACTTCACCTAACTGGTCAAATCAAAGTAGCTTTAGACTTTCTTATCGTCATGTTCAACACTGCAATGTGAATGACGACGCAAAGTCAGCCAGTAGTACCTGATCACTGAGGCAAAGCAGTGGACTAGTTAGAAGGCCAGCTGATTGGACTCACTATAATATATAAATTAAGAGTTATGTGCCAACCAGGAATTATAATCTTTTTGGTTCAAAGTCAACTATTTGAGCTGAAGACAGGCCAGCAGCTAAAAGCATCCTTAATTACTGATAAGTCAATGGATAAAAATATGGGCAGATGAAGTCATCAATGCTAAACAATCATTGATTAAAAGATGAAGGACGATTTTAAAGCAAATACAAGTCTTTTGGAAATGAAAAGGTACAGCTCCATCGTTCTATCAGGAATCTGCCGACACAGATTGCAGACATGATTGTGCTGTTTGTATAACCTTCCCATTCACATGTCACACATGTAGAGATCAGAAAATAGGTAGCACTTTCCAAAAAGAACATTAAGCATTCCATCTGTTGGTGGGGGGAGTGCGAGGTGGGGAGGGATGGAGGTCGGTGAGGTTGGGGAAACAAATGTTGACTGGGGGAGTTTGCATGGTTCAGAGACACACTGGAGCCCTGCACGTAGAAAGCAGTCTTTGGAAAGAGACACTTTGAAGAGGTGCCAGATCTGATGACAGATGCGTCTCTTTGCAGGGTATTTACCGTGAGAATTAGGTTTCACTCTGTACATGCTTGCTTGGATGCAGTTTTTGTAGCTGGATGCAGCTACCACAGAATTCTGTGCTGATGATTACCCTGAATTAAAAGCTACTTCTTTCAATGGAGGAAGGGCAGTAATACGTCTGTGATAGAGTGGGTCATACCAGAACACATAGAGTCCTAATGGACCAAGGAGTTGAAATCATGTCACAACATTTAGCCCCTGCCTGCATTTAACCAAGGTGTTATACTGCTTGACATAGTTAAACCTTTTGGTAAAATACAAGGCCAAAATGGGATAGTGATACAACTGCATTAATGCATTCATTAGGGAGTCATTTCTGAGAATCACTTAACATTGGATCAGGTGCCCTTAGGTTCCATTGGAGATACAAATTAGCAGTGTACTAAATGGAATGCTGAGCTGATAGCACTTCATTTTACTATTGCAATGTTGATCCTCATATTGTGCATAGAGCGTTTGGTCCAGATGTCCATCAGTTCCATCCCAGACCACTATTTCTGAAGACCAACATGTTCCTCCGCCTCAGAGATTAAGAGAACATGAGCACTAGGAGCAGGAGTAGGTAATATAATTCTGTAAGCCTGGTCTGAAATAACTCCACAGAGGCCAGTATCCCATTACCAAGTCATTGATACTGGTCCAGCTCCCACAAAGCCAGCTCTCAGAGTGAGCAGAACCACTGACACTCCTGTTTACATTTGTCAGCCAGGGCTCCCTGACTGAAGCAGATTAACAGTCCCAATCTGGGAACTCATATTCTATGAGGTCCATCTGGCTGACTTTGTTACAATCGTTACATTCTTTACCATTTGGTATGATCATGGCTTATCTCATCTTGACCTCAACTTTACTCTTCTGCACATCCCCATAGCACTTTAGATCATAACTAATTCAAAAACTGCCTACTTCCTCGATGAACGTGTTCAGTGTCCCATCGTCTATCGCACTCTGGGTTGGTGAATTCATGACCTTTTGAGGGAAGTAATTTCTCCTCATCTCTGATCTAAATCTGTCACTCCTCAGCCTTAGAGTATAACTCCTCAATCAAAATTGTCCCAAATCCACTTTGTCAATCCCCTTGAGCTTCTTATATACCTCAATTAGATCTCGTCTCATTCTCCTAAATGATTAGAAGACCAAAGGTTTCCCCTTTGAAATGGTGGAATACATTGATTGTTTATTTGACTTTGAGGCTCAGGCCTCATTTAAATGTGGCTATACACTGCGTTTGACCTTTTCCACCCCCACAAGGAACATCCAAACCTCTGTTGCTATGGTAAAGCACATTTTGGATCGGCATCAAAGAACTTCACTGAACCATCCTGAGAGATCAAAGTCATGACCACCTCCTTTGTGTTGGATAGAAGTGCCTGGCATCTCCTACAAAAAGTCAAAATCAATCTCAAGGTCTTTCTTGGTTTACACTGACTCCATTATAACTATTCACCAGTTCAAGGTATTCCTCTTTTCCATGTTGCTCAGAAGGTAAAAGAATAAGGATCCAACATTTGCGATTTATCACTGTTTCAATGTTGCTTGCCAAGACAGCTTCGATATGTTCCATCAAAATCATACTGAAAAACATTCTGCAAACCTCTTTAATTTTGAAAGTGCTGGATCAAGAATTTACTAAATTTGTAGAAACTGGTTTTGCTGCTTCAATCGAGACAGTGGTCCAGTTTAAGACATCTTAATATTCAAGGCACGTGCCTCCAATCAGAAAAATAGATTTCACTTAATATGTGATAGCCCATTTTAGGTACATCACCTCATCATGACCTTTATCTGTTCTGCTCCTTCCCAAGAAATCAAACACTGTGAAACACTTAAACAATGCAGGTCATTGATCTGAAACATTAACACTGTTTTTCTCTCTCCAACGATGTCTGATCTGCAGGACGTTTTCAGAATTTTCTGTTCTTAAAACTGTAAAAGAGTTTGTTAACAATATAACTCCAGCTAATCCTTGTCTATTTACATCATCTTATGAAACAATCAATTAATGGCAAATTTTCACGCTATTTTTAAAGTTTAATATTTTGATAGTACTGGATGAATAAGGGTTCAAGGGAGCTTGTCTGTACAGTATACAGCAAATGGCTTCTGTGCTATATTAATATTTGGTTAAAATTCATAATCACTAGATTCTAATGGGATTCAATTTTTACAAATATTTTTACAACATTCATATTAAACGAATTGATGTGAATATACAATAACATTGGTCAGTCCTGGAGTATCCATGAAGCATCAGTGATCATCTTAGCCATTCTTCAACAGTAGAAAGTGAGGACTGCAGATGCTGGAGATCAGAGTCGAGAGTGTGGTGCTGGAAAAGCACAGTGGGTCAGGCAGCATCCAAGGAGCAGGGGAATCAATTTTTCAGGCATAAATTTCTGATGAAGGGCTTATGCCCGAAACATCAAATCCCCTGTTCCTCAGATGCTGCCTGACCTGCTGTGCTTTTCCAGCACCACACTCTCGACTCTTTAACAGTCCTAGCAAAGCATACCAACAGTAACGGGAAACTAGATAACTTCAGACAGAACACCATAAATTCCAGATTTCCAAAGGCTTAACACACACAATGTCCTATTTCACAGCAATAATGATGGTACAGACTTGATGGGCTGATGGGCTTCTTCTCTATTATAGGTTATATGATTCCAGAAATTTGAATTTGCATAACACCTTTGAGAAATATGTCACAAGACACTTCACTGGCACATTATCAAATAAAATTTGATATCAAACCTCTATAAGGCTGGATTTATAAGAACATAAGAAATAGGAGCAGGAGTAGGCCATCTGACCTCCTCGAGCCTGCTCCACCATTCAGCCAGATTATGGCTCATCTTTTCACGGACTCAGCTCCACTTACCCAGCTGCTCATCAAAACCCTTAATTCCTTTACTGTTCAAAAATCTATCAACATTTGCCTTAAAAACATTCAACAAGATAGCCTCAATTGCTGCTCCCGGAGCATCATAAAAAAAGGAAAGTGGAGAGTGCGGGAACTCGGTCGTTCAGGGCCTAGTTACTGCAAGTATAACTACCTTGATGAAATACCAAAAATTGGAGGAGCATTAGAATTCAAAAGGAGAGAGATCTTGGATGTCTGTTGATTTGGAGGGAACTATACAGAGCTGGGAGTGAACAAAGCCACAGGGAGATTTGAATGCAACGATAAAGTTTAACAAAGAGGCTGGACTAGGAACAAATGTAGATCAGCATCAGCACTGGTCATTACATCTGGTATTGGCAGCATTTTAATACGTAGGGCATCTTCACCAACCCTGATTCTATTTTATTAAAGCATTTGTAATTTTGTATTTGTGTATCTAATAATCTGATATGCAAGCTTCTGTTTATCAAGCAATTTGTCCTATTATTCCAATGAGTGCCTCCGTGTCTGTGTGTGTTTCCAGCAGTCTGGGCACAATCCCCTTTGGGCTATAAACTGACATCCTTCTCATCCAAGCTTCCTAACACAGCAGCCCCCACGTCATTTCCCATTAGTCTTGTTTACACAACCCTCCAGATTCCCATAGTGACACACAGTGAACAGCTCCGAAACTGAGCAGCTTGTCACACACAGTGACTCTGGGTGGTCAAATGGAAGTGCATTTTCAAAGGGAATTAACACAGGGTCACTGGGGCCTATTCATTTTTGATCTGTAGTAGGAGTCTAACCGCAGTTCTGTCTTCTTGAATGCAAGGAGTGGATGATGTGTTTTGTTCCTACTGAATAGCATTGGAAGTATTTTAAGATACGCTGTCACATAAAAGGAATGCATTTTGCCCACGGTCTGTGCTCCCAGTGTCTCTGTAATATTTCACTAGGGAGTTGTGCATTAGAAGACTGTCTAAACACACTCTCAGGTTTATATTTAAATTGTTTAGCCAACAACAAATATATATGTACGATTCCATTAACATCAGCTTGAGTTCTGAAAGCATTGTGTATAATTCATTGCTATTTAAGTTTCCAAACATTCTTTCATGGATGGCTAGGCTATCATTTATTGACTAGTTATAATTTCCCTTGGGAAGTTGAGTCTGCTACTTGAACCCTTGCAGTTCATGTGGTATAGGTGCATTCACAGTGCTGTTACGAAGGGAGTTCCAAGATTTTCACCCAATGACAGGTAATGGAAGGAGTGTAGCTTTGAGAGAAATTTGCAAGTGATTGATTATCCCTGCACATACTGTCCTTCTAGGTGGCAGACAGTATGGTTTTCAAAGGTCAGTTGCGAAAGAACACCTTGCAAGTGGTACAAAATTAATGGATAAATAAGGCTCAGTGACCCGTGGGTGGTAATGTTACAGTGCCAGGCAAAGCTACTTCAGTATTGCCAACTCTAATTCAATGTATTCCTGGAGGGTTCCATCACATAGCCTCCTTCCATCAAATGTCCATCACCTGTACCATAGCTATCAGTTACCTGGCCTGCCCACCTTTAATCTAAACTCCCTACTGTTGGAAGGATTAACAGATCCTTCATTTAAAAAAATGGATTATACTTAATCATCAATAAAAAGCCTTGTCCCCATCTTCTCCTTCAATTTCCAATGCCTTTATAACGTATAAGCTAAAATATGCAAAGAAAATGGAAAACAAAGACACACTTTTCCTTTTAATCACCAGTGATTTTTCTTCAAACAGAAGAATGAAAGGGTTACGGGAAAAGCATAGGAAATCGGAATGTTGTCAGACCAACCACAATGCTGTTGAATGGAGGGACAGGCTCGAGGGGTTGAATGGCCTACTCCTGTTCCTATTTTTTATAATAGTGTACTGGAAAAGTGTGAATGATGTTGTTTGATGATAGAGCTCTGTTCATGTCTCATGAAACTCAGTAACTTCCTGATGTCTCCAAGATTAAATGAAGATTGCTCATTTAGACAAATTGCTGGAAAAAAAATATTAAAACCAAAACTCACGAAGGTGTAATTGCTTTCAGGCAGGAGAGGGAGGGAAGAGGAGAACATTCAAGATAAAAACAAAAGAAAATAAAGCTTTTCAAAGCGGAAAGATCTACTCTCAAATGATTTTGAGACAGACTATCGACCAGAGAGGCCTTTCACTGCAATTGTGTGAAGGTGAGTTTGAAAGGTTCTTCTGCAATGTAATGGGAAAACATATCCAAGCACTTTGATAGTTTAAGGTGAAGCCTCATGGAGCTCGTTTGTATCAATAGGTAATGTGGTCTTGGCACAATGACTGGTCTTCCAGTACTCTGCAAGGCTTTACGGATTTGAACTGACCTTGATCTACAATGACTCAATACAAAACATTGTGCTACATATGGGAAGAGGCTTCCCTTGGAGGACTTTATTGAATATCCAAACATTGACATTTGATCCTTAAACCTGAATACAAATCAGGGGTGCATTAAGCCTAGTACATGCTAGGTGTGCGAAGCCTCAGCATCAGAGTTATTTGGAGGCTTAATTATCATCCAACTGGTGAATCAGAAGCTTGCAAGCATGTACATGACATTATGTAGGAACTCAGACCCCAGCAGCCAAAAATGCTGCAAATACAAATGTCAGTTATGTGAATTTAATCTACATATAAACTTACAGTGCTCCGAGACCCACTCACTTGAAACTTTTGTGTCCACTTAAGTTGAGCTCTAATGGTTTATTATTTGATTGATTAATCAATAAACTTGATCAAATTTATAAAGGCAAAAACCCTAGGAAATAAACTTGTGGGATCAATACAAATGAGTTTCCCACCCTTAATTCACAAACAGTGATAAAACAGACTGAGAAAATGACCAAATCAATATCTTTGGAAATCTCCTGTGGGGGAAGACCTAACTTGATGCTGGTTAAGATGGATATGTCTGAACTGGGAACTTGGATTGCCTCAGAATGGAAATGTTAATGATGGGTGAAAATAAGAAAGAACTAAAATAATCAATAACTGCTGCAAATGCAAGTGTTATCAATAATTTGGTCTCTTTAGAATCTTAAAAAAATCCTCCAGCATCCAAACTTGTTTTTCATGTTGATCATTTGGTATAAATTTCCACTGTAAACTTGAATTCAAGCATTTTGTTTCAAAATAATTTGAAAACTATTGTAGGATTGCCAGATGATGTGAGTGGAGTGATTCACATTGACTATCTCTTATTGAAATGGTAATTAGTCTTCACTTGCCATGACCAGATGTCAATTATTTGAAATAAGGAAATCATAGATAGAGTAATTTGGATGTAAGCTTATATCTTTCCAATTGTACTGATGGTTCTTGCTGCATCCATGCCTTGTAAATAGATGCAAGGTAAGAGTTAAGATCTGCAGCAGTAATTGATTCTTCTCTTCTCACACCGAGTGGCTCATAAAGCAGACCAAACACACCCTTATGTCTGTTTTTATATTCAGAGGCTATAGTTTGAGGTGCAGTACTCCTATCACTATGATTTGCCAGGAGACTCCCACCCGCCATAGAAGTATCAAGATTTATAGACTAACAATTGAACTGTTTGTCCATTTACAAATACACCTTCCAAGCCAACAATGTCTGCAGGACGTTAACCTAGAACGTACAGCCCAGAGTTGGCCATAAGACCTCATATTGACTGTTATTATGTAGGTTTAAAGTTACGGGGACAGGAGGAAAGGGGTAAGTGTCCCACACTCACCAAGAACAACTCAAAAACTGTTCAGATAATTTCACAAGAGAAAGGGAAGACTGACTTTCTTCAATTACTTTCCATCCTCCCACTTCACTCAAGATAAGATAAACGTTGGAAAGCTCCCCAAATCTTGACAACTCCAGAGTCCAGCTTATTACAAACCAGAAACCACATAGGAAGCATTATAATTACTCCATCTCACTTTCATCTTTATGAAGCACAGAGCCTTCTGTTTGTAAGGCTGGGGGAGTTAAGATGCAGTGGGGACTTGATGGTGAAAAATACGATGCTGTAGTGGGTTGCTCACACAGTATCTGCTGGAAATAATATTAAAGAGAGATAACACATAATATTATACAGAACCCTTTGCTACTCCTCCATACAGCACACATCCTGTTACATTCCCCAAATCTGTCTTTGTATGGCCAAAGTACTAGAAAAAAATTCCCTATAAATCCCTACACTGAATAATGCATCAGTAGAAAGTCTGAGACTCTCAATTAAGGTGAATTAGGATAAGTATAAGGCCAAAATTTGAAATGTTGTCTAACTTAACTGTATTCAAAAGGATACATAGGTCTTTAAAATGCAGGTTTTACATGATGGCACACATTTTAGCAATTAAATTTGTCATCAATTCACTGGTGATGTCGGAATGCAATTAGTGAAAAGCTCTACGTACTGAGGAGTGTAGATCAGGTGTATGGCAAGTGTCAATTCCCTAGGGTGGGGGATGTCAAGACTAGGGTCACATAGTTTTAAGGTGAGAGGAGAAAGATTAAAGATGACATATGGGGTAATTTTTTAGACACAGAGTGGTTCGCGTGTGGAATCAACCTCCAGAGGAAGTGGCTGATGCTGTACAATTACAAAGTTTAAAAGATATTTAGATAAGTACATGAAGAAGAAATGTTTGGAGGGGATATAGGCCAAATGCAGACTGGTGGGACTAGTTTAGTTTGGGGTTATGGTTGGCATGGACTGTTTGGACCAAATTGTCTGTTTCTGTGCTGTATGACTCTATGTCTCTGACATACAGAGTGTGTGAGGAGTTTGAATCACTTATTCAAGATCAATTGATAAGTTCAACAAAGAAATTGATTTGCTTTCTGTTGACCTGGGTTATTAAGAGATATGGAGCAAATGAGTTAGGTCATGTGTCAGTTGTGGTCCCATTGAATGGCACAACAAACTCAAAGGGTTAAATAGTCTACTCCAGTTCTGACTGAGGTTACTGCATTGCAGTTTCCATGCTGTAAGTTTTCGCAAGGGTTGTCCTTTTCTGCATCCAAACAACCAATAGTTTGGTCCAAACACAGAGAATGCTGGAAAAACTCAGAAGGTCTGCCTGGCAGAATCCATGGAGTTCAGCGTTACACTTGTTCAGAACACCTTTTCAATAATTTGTTCCACAAGGTTCACATGAGATGACGATGTTTCAATTCATCCAATATCGTCTGTGTGACAATATAAGAACTCTGGCTTTCTCTAATGTCTTTGAATATATCAGAATACAAATGTTTCTGTTTGAGACGAGAATTTTTCAACTTTGATAGCTCATGTCAATATTGTAGTGTCTTTTGCAGATGTGGTGTGAACTGAATCAAGATTAATAGTACCTTCACAGTGGAGTTAGTGGTAAGGTAGATTCCGACTTTGTGCAATTACGTAAAATGAAATGTTAGTGAAAAGGCAGCCCATTTCACATTTCTCCCAATATTTATTTCTATTTGAAGTCTTTTTACACTGAAAAGTTTGGTTTAGATCTGCCCCAAACAACAGATGTTTTCTTTCACAGATCTAAGCATGCAGGGGCTGCGAGTAGTTAAAAAAATCCAATGGAAAATAAACCTCTATTACTAGGGGCCTGAAACTTAAAATTTATACAGGGTCTTGGTGAGGTTTCAACTGGTGTACTTTGGTCCCTTTTTGAAAAATGATGTATCAGCATTGGAGGCTGTTCAAAAGAGTTTCACTAGGCTGATTCCTATGATGAAAGGTTTCACCTTTCAAGAATGGCTAAACAATTTAGGGTTTTATTCATTAGAGTTTATAAGAAGGAGGGGCACTCTTATCGAAATTCTGAAGAGGCTTGACAGAATATAACGTGTGTTTCCTCAACGTGAATTGGCTTCAATCCGATTGAAGAATTTAGACCGTTAGACCATAGGACGTGAGCTTTCCTTACCTGTATTGGCTAAAATGCAATACCAGCTTCATCAGTTTAAATGGTGTGGCTATTACCCAATTTTCTTATTACGTGAGATCTCATGGGAACAGGACTGTCGTGTTATATCAGAACTGACTGTATATGTGCAAGCTCAGCTGAGAGGTGACCTTATAGAAGTTTTTTTAAAATCATGAGGAGTATAGATAAGGTGAATGACAGGTGTCTATTCCCTAGTATAAAGGACTTAAAGACCAGCGGGCACATTTTTAAGGTGACAGAGAAACATTTAAAAAAGACATAATGGGCAATTTTTTACACAGAGGATGGTTCACGTTGGGAATAAATTTTCTGAGGAAGTGGTGGATGTGAGCACAATTACAATGTTTAAAAGACATTTGGATAAGTACATGAATAGGAAAGGCTTGGAGTGATATGGACCAGGTGCAGGCAGGTGGGACTAGTTTTGTTTGGAATTATATTTGACATGGACTGGTTGGACTGAAGGGTGTGTTTCCTTGATGTATGACTTTATGATACTATGACCTCTTACGGAATGGTCTCCTAGCTGAAGTGGAAGAGGCAGAAATTTTGGAATAATTTAGGATGCAGTTGGAAAGGATGAAGGTTTCCGCTGATAGCGAAAATGCCTCAGAAATAGGTATCTTATTCAAAATGTGCAATCTTTCTTAGATATGAGCAGACCAGAAGCAGTCATACTGTGTGGCACGGTGGCTCAGTGGTTAGCACTGCTGCCTCATAGCACCAGGATCCCCGGTTCAGTTCCAGCCTTGGGTGACTGTCTGTGTGGAGTTTGCACATTCTCCCTGTGTCTGAGTGGGTTTCCTCCCACAGTCCAAAGATGTGCAAGTCAGGTGAATTGGCCATGCTAAGTTGTCTGTCGTGTGAGGTGCATTAGTCAGCGTGGGGTGGGCTACGCTTTGGAGGGTTAGTGTGGACATGTTGGGCTGAAGGGACTGTCCCCACACTGTAGGGAATCTAACCTATCACACCTAGGTGAATTGGCCATGCTAAATTGCCCGTAGTGTTAGGTAAGGGGTAAATGTAAGGGTATGGGTGGGTTGCGCTTCGGCGGGGCGGTGTGGACTTGTTGGGCCGAAGGGCCTGTTTCCACACTGTAAGTAATCTAATCTAAAAAACCTCATTGTTGGGGTTCTACAGTATGATATTTGTACAGTCAATTTATAAAAACATACAGGTTTATTTAACGTCATGTTCTTTCATTGCACCTTCCTCCTACCTGACTGTCTTCCCTAATCTACCACTTGATTAGATTGCTCATGTGTTTCTTTGCCTTAGGCTAGCTTTCAGTGTCTGAAGTGTAACACAGTCTCCATCCCCTTCAGATGTCACTGGCATAATATACCAGCCCCAACAGTTTGGTGAAAAAAAATACAACATTCCCTCCAGTTGAAAGATGTTTGGAAGTTAGATGAGGCCATGTTATGTAAAATACTTGTTATTTGGTGCACCATATCAAAGAACATGTCTTATTGACCTTTTGCAGCAGCTAGCATGGGAGTTACGCTAAACTAGCACATGTTTACAAACACTAGCATACCATATCCAACATTCAATGTGATTCTGCTATTGGACAACATCTACTAAATAATCCTGACTGTGCTTAAGTAAAGATTATCACTTAGGCTTGCAATGTGAGGTCTATTGGAACTGCAGAGAATCAGACAATACTCATTCTTGAACAAGGCAGAGACTGAGATGCAGTACACTCTGAGCAGAGATGGTAGAATCTAAAAGAGCAGTCTCTCAATGGTGTAGGACTGAACCTGAATGACCAAAGCTCATGACATCAGAATCAATGAGGGCTAGCAGATAAAGTTAAAATAATTCACTTGTTTTGGAGCAAAAACAAAGATTGCTGGAGAAACTCAGCATATCTGGCCACGTCTATGGAAAGAAAGCATAGTTAATGCTTTGAACTGTTGTGGAGCTGGAACTTAAACTTTCTTATTTGAAAAGAACCTAATGTGCCAATAGTCCAGAGTCACAATATTCTGCTTTATTTACACCACATACTCCCTAACAGGTCTATGTGCATTTTGATATTCCACGTGAGCTTCCTCCCATCTTTATCTCATGCAAACAATAAGTCTATATCTTCCTTTCTCCTGCCTGTACTGATCTAGCTTTCCTGTAAATTGATGGATTCAGGGGATTACCATATGGGTGCGTTTGGAATGGGAGCTAATGTATGCAGAATGGAAGTAGTTTCGGTTGGGATACAACAGCAACATCTGATAATGTTAAGTACACACTTGACTGACTGAAATGGATTCCTCACTAGGAAGATTCCTCACCTAGATGAGCAAAAAATTCACAGTATTGTTTTTACTAAAGGCATTAGTCAGAGTCCATTTGCATTATAATGTGCAATTCTGGTCTATTAATCATAGGAAGGATATTGTTGCCCTTGAGAGGGTACAGACGTGAGCAATTTAGATTATTTCAGGTATTGGGAATTTGTGTTATAAGGAAAGATTAAGGAAGTTGAACTGATTTTCTTTGGAAGAGAAGAAACTTTGAAGTGACATAATTGTTTTCAAGATTAGAAAGTTAATTCAAACAAATTGTGCATTATGGTGAAAAGTTCAGATGCCATGGGACATAGGTTAAAAATTAGGAAGTTAAGAGTCAGAAGGGAAATCAGGCAGAGCGTTTTTCACCCAGAGGGTAATAAACATGGAATAAATTACCAGCGAAGGCAAGAGAGTGAATATGTTTAAGAGACAGTTCATGAGTATGATTTCTTTCAACCTATTTTACAAGTACACATTAATACATTTGCCTAATCCCTGTCTATAGTGCTTTTACTCAGAAACAAGATACATTTAAAATAAAAATTGAGCATAAAGAGAGGATTAAACCCTAAATTGTATTTCTGGAGAGAAAATAGGTTTGAAGGATTCAGCAAAGAGGGAGATAGAAAATAAAGAGCAATGCCTCATAAAAATGAAAATAACTGAACAGGTTTTGGATTAAATGAACCATTCTGAAAATTTCTAACTTTTATGAATTGCGCAGAACTAAAAGCAACAACAGATCATAAATGTGATTTGAGAACGAAGGTAGCTTATGACTCCACAAGGTCCAGAAATGAAGTGATTCTACTAATAATCCACATCAATGCAGCCTCGGGAAGTATGCATTCCACATGTTCCAACAGCCAATTAATTCTGCTTACAGCCCTCTCTTCCACCCATGTCTAATTCTTTGAGTGTGTGATTTTTGTCTTTATTATGCACTTCCTGGCCCATATCCCTCCTCTACAAATTAATTGAGAGACAAAAATAAAACTGCAGATACCGAATCCAAGGTAGACAAGCAGGAGGCTGGAAGAACATGGTAAACTAGGAGGTGGAGAAGTCAATGTTTCAGGTGTAACCCTTCTTTAGGACTGGGGGGTGGGTGTAAGGGGAACTACAGATGGGTGGGGGTGGGGGTGGGGACAGGGTTTTGGGTGGGGAGAAGGGCAGGATGGTGAGGTAGGGATAGGTGAACACAGGTGGGAGGCACAAATTATGTGACCAAAGCAACATTTGAAGAAAAATGCAATGTTTCAATTACATGATTCGTTTTTGAATAAAATTCAATTCAAGAGGCAAATCTAGTCGAGCAGTCGAAATGTCATTGGATCAGTAATCCAGGGACCCAAGTAGATACCCTGGGATGTGGGCCCAAAACCCACAATGACAAGTGGATTGAATTCAATAAATAAGCCTGGAACATAAAGCTTTTTCAATAAGGGCAACCATAAAGCTATCATTGATTGAGTTGAAATCAACCTGTACAGAGATATTATGACTTACCTCTGGAGTAGATGAGACTTGAACCCAAGTCTTCTAGCTCAGAGGTAGGGACACTACCACTGCACCACAAGAGCCCTGTTACCAGTAGATGGTCAGGTTCAGTAATGTCCCTCAGGGAAGGAAATCTGATATCCTGTCAGGCCTATGTGTGATCCCAGACCCATAGCAATGTGATTGGCTTTTTACTGACCTCTGAAATGGCTTCGCAAGCCATTCAGTGTGAGGGGCACGTATAAATGCATTCCCATTAAGCAGTAGCCACTTCCCATGAAAGAATGAAATCCTAGGTTTAAGGTGAAAGGGGAAAAATTTTAAAATGGTCTAAGGGGTAACTTTTTCATGCATAGGGTGGTGTGTGCATGGAATGAACTGCCAGAGGAAGTGGTGTAGTCTGGTACAATTACAATAGTTAAAAAGCAACTGGATGGACACATGAATAGGAAGGGTTTAGAAGGATATAGACGAAGTGTTGGCAAATGGGTGTAGATTAGTTTAGGATATCTGTTCAGCATGGATGAGTTGGACCGAAGAGTCTGTTTCTGTACTGTACATCTCTATGACTCTATGACTGTATCTCGGGTCGACTTAATTGACTGGGCTTAGAAACGTTTTTAAAGTAGAATAATAGTCTTCGACAGCTCCCCAGATCTTAGACATGGTGTAAGATGTTTAAAAATGAATTGAACAGCTAAATGTTTGCTGTAGCTTTCAACCATTTCTGGGTGTAACCATGGAAACTCTCAGCATTGATAGTCCATGAGCATTCTGGATTAACAACAGTGTAATAAAAGCTTGACAATGCTGCATCATTGATCTAGAGAAAAAAAATTATTATAACTGAAAATGAAGATAGAAAATCCTGCCGATGATGAAATCTTAACTTTTATAATGCTCAAGTTTAATTGATAACTATATAACAAATCATCCCCGGTTACTTTAGCACTCTACCTGGTGATACCTGAGACAAACAGAGTTCACATTTACATCTGTTTCCGTTGTTAATTCTCCCTGAAACAGTTTGCTAATCTGTCACTAGTATTTTGAGAGGCCATGCTCTGTGTCACACATGGCTGATCAGGAGACTACCCTGCTGTTGTCAACAAAGGCATGATGGAAAGCTTCAGATTGATAATCAATCTGTTTGACCGTGTTATGGACACCATGTCCTTGGCCACCAAATCCTACAGTGGAACTCAAACTAAAAGCTTCTGGCTCAGAGGCAAGGCACTGCATTACAATCTATCTTATTTTGTTTGCTGGAAGTTAGATTGTTCATTAGTAAAATTATTCATTAGTAAAACAATACATTTCAATTCCATGAGAATTCCCTGATGGGTCTTTTGCCTAAATTAGTTTTTCAGGGTTCTACTTGTGGCCTTATGTAGCACTTACACTCATGGAATCAATATGGTCTTTATAGTGATTTCCAGTTATAGCTAGTCAATAATGAAGCATGAAGCAATGGCAATACAGCAGTAACATCACTGGACTAGTCATCCAGCATTCAAATGCCACCACAACAGTTGAGGGATTTAAATTCAATTCATACAATTTAGAAATGAAAGCAAATCTAAGAGATGATGACTATCAAATTGTTGATAATTGTTGTAGAACCTATCTATCTTTAGGACAGTCAGTCAAACCTCAGTAGTAGGGGAGTTATTAGAATACGTTCCGAAGGACAGAATAGATCTGCACATGGAGAAACACAGATTAATCAGGGTTTGTCAGTATGGAATTGTGAAGGGAAGACACAATTTGACAAATCTAATTGAAATTTTTGAGGAAGTAATCAAAGGTGTAAGGGATATGGGGAGGCAATAGCCTAGTGGTATCATCACCGGACCATTAATCCAGAGACCCAGGGAATGTTCTGGGAACCTGGGTTTGACTGCTGCCATAGCAGATGGTGGAATTTGAATTTCATAAATATCTGGAATTAGGAGTTTAATGCTGACCATGAAGCCATTGTTAATTGTTGGGAAAACCCCAGCTGGCTCACTAATGTGAAAGTAATATGAAATAACAAAGTTTAAAACAAAACACATCCAACAGCATCTGTTTATTTGAACCAATACTCATCTATTACCTTATTAAAAATAATCTTTAAATTAAAAAATATTAAATTTTCTACCAGCAATGTTTGAAGGCATTAACGCATGCTGGTGTTACATAAGAACATAAGAACTATGTAGGCCCTCGAGCCTGCCCTGTCATTTAATACAATTATGGCTGATCATTCCTTGGCCTCAGCTCCACTTTCTTGCCAGTTCTCCCTGACCCTTTGACCCATTACTAATTAAAAATCTATCTCCTCTTTAAATTTACTCAGTTTCCCAGCATCCACCACACTCTGAGGTAGTGAATTTCACAGATTCACGACCCTCTGAGGGAAGTAATTTTTCCTCATGTCTATTTTATAGCTGCTATCCTTCCTGCTAAAACTAAGACCTCTCATTCTGGATTACCCCACAAGAGGAAAGATCTTTTCTATGTCTACTTTGTCAATCCTCTTTAACATCTTATATACCTCCTTTCATTTTTCTAAACTCCAGACAGTATAGATTGCTCAATCTCTCTTCATTAGACAAACTTCTCATCTCTGGTACCAATTTCGTGAACCTCCTCTGAACTGCATCCAATACAATTACATCCCTCTTCATGTAAGGGAACCAAAGTTTGCTCAGTACTCCAGATGTGGGCTCACTGATGCCTTGTACAGTTGCAGCAACACCTCTCTACTTCTGTACGCTATTCCTTTAGCAATAAATGCTGAAAATCCATTTGCCCTCTTTACTATCTGATGTACTTCAGACTTTGTATTGTGTGATTGATTGGGCAAAACTGTACAAACTGACTGAAAGATAAAATGCTAAAAGCCACTTACTTTTTCAGGAGAGCCAACTGATTGGACAATGCAGACCACCAATGACCTTTAACCAAAAATTGTTGGGTTGTACTAAAAGTCTTCTCCTATTGTGACACTGTTTACCCAACAGAACTTGGGGCAGAGTTGAAAACTTTCGGAGATTTTAAATGTTTAATTCAAATTATGATGAAACATGCTATGGTTATGGTTCGGCAGTGATTTTAGGATCAGCCTTTAATTCCTAAAATGTGTAGGAGGGTGTTGAATCTGTGAGAAACGATGCAGAGATGTGTTTGTCTAATAGATTACTGTTCTTGTGAAAACAATCAGACATGACTATCAAGATTGGCATGGGTGAAGAAGACTCTTATTAATCCTTTTGTAATATCTAAGATACCATCTTCCCATTCCAGCATCTCGTCATTTCCGAACTAAAACAGAGTGGCTGCCAATGACTGCCAATGAGAAAATTAGAGACTTAATTCATCGACTAATCATTTCAGTTGTTAACCATTTTTAGCATCAAGAAACAGTGCTTGCTGTTAGGAGCCGAGGTAGCTCAGTCAATAGACCATCAGAATTTTAATTTGTGGGTTAGGGGTTCAACTCCCTTCCCAACTGGATGCTGTTCCTTTTCAAGAAGGAAATAGATATATCTCTTGGGTCAAAAGGATCAATCAATATGGAAGGAGGGCAGGAGTAAGCAATTCAGCTCAATGATCAGCCATGATCATGTTAAATGACAGAGCAGGATTGAGGTGTCAAATGGTCTACTCCTGCTACGATCTTCTATGGTACTAAATTTTCAGCATCTCAAAACTGTACCTTTTTGTCCTGTGATGCAGGTATTATGACTAGACCAAGGGCAGGTTTCCACAGTTTTCTACAGTTCCACTTGGGATACTTAAAGCTTCAGAGTGAGGAAGGGTGAACTGGCCCCCTCCTCAGTTTTTCACCCACCTCTTGGTTAGCCGTAACAAGATTAATTATTAAAAGGATCTCTTTCCTTGTGCATATCTTGCTTTCAAAAAGGAACCAACTTAACCAAGCTTTCTTCAACTATGAAGTGACTTTATTAACTACTAATCACGAGAGAAAATAGTATTGTAATGAATGTATAGTTAGATTAGATCAGTAATAAGAGGTGTATCCAAGAAGAGAAAATTTAAAGAAAAAGTGTTAAATCAATCTGGGAATTGTTTTTGAAGAACAGATGGTTAAACATAATGGCTGTTGCCGTGATACCATCAGTAGCATTGACATTGGTGATTGAATATGATATTTTGAGATTCTTGACTTTGTGAGTTGTTCAAAAATCTTTTGTTCTTATTCACTTTAACAGTGGAAGATTGGCAGCATTTAGAGCAAGAGATTATTTTCCAGCATTACCTGCAGTACAGGGGTGTTCTCAGAGTTGTGACCCTGACAGAGCACTAGTCCACACACTCAGATGTCAGGAGCTAACAGGCCAGTGTTGTAATCCACTTTTATGTATTTTTTTAATGTATATTTCTAAATGACCAAAATGTAAAAATTCTGCAAGAAGTAGCTTTCTGCTGAGAGGAGAGAGATTGTCAGCCCTTTTATTATTTCTTCTTGTTACATTTCCATAAGACCATAATATATAAGAGTGGAAGCAAGGCCATTCAGTCCAGCCAGTCCACTCTGCCATTTCATCATGGCTGATGGGTGTTTCAATTCTACGTACCCGCACTCTCCCTGTAGCCCTTAATTCCTTGCGAGATCAAGAATTTATCAATTTCTGCCTTGAAGACACCCAATGTCCCGGCCTCCACTGTGGTCTGTGGCAACGAATTCCACAGGCCCACCACTCTCTGGCTGAAGAAATGTCTCCTCATTTCTGTTCTAAATTGACCCCCTCTATTTTTAAGGCTATGCCCACAGGTCCTAGTCTCTCTGCCTAATGGAAACAACTTCTCAGCATCTACTCTTTCTAAGCCATGCGTTATCTTGTAAGTTTCTATTAGATCTCTCCTCAACCTTCTAAACTCTAATGAATACAATCCCAGGATCCTCAGCTGATCATCATATGTTAGACCTATCATTCCAGGGATCATTCTTGTGAATCACCGCTGGACACACTCCAGTGCCAGTATGTCTTTCCTGAGCTGTGGGGCCCAAAATTGGACACAGTATTCTAAATGGGGCCTAACTAGAGCTTGATAAAGTCTCAGAAGAACATCGCTGCTTTTATATTCCAACCCTCTTGAGATAAATGACAACATTATATTTGCTTTCTTAATCATGGACTCAACCTGTAAATCAACCTTTAGAAAATCCTGGACTAGCACTCCCAGATCCCTTTGTACATTGGCTTTATGAATTTTCTCACTGTTTAAAAAATAGTCAATGCCTGTATTCTTTTGTCCAAACTGCAAGATCTCGCACTTGCTCACGTTACATTTCATCAGCCATTTCCTGGACCACTCTCTTAAACTGTCTAAATCTTTCTGCAGCCTCCCACCTCCTCAGTACTACCTGCCTGTCCACCTAACTTCGTATCATTGGCGAACTTCGCCAGAATGCCCCCAGTCCCTTCATCCAGATCATTAATATATAAAGTGAACAGCTGGGGCCCCAACACTAAACCCTGTGGGACACCGCTTGTCACCAGCTGCCATTCCGAAAAAGGACCTTTTATCCCAACTCTCTGTCTTCTGTGCCAATCCCCAATCCATGCCAGTAGCTCACCTCGAATTCACCATGGGCCCTCATCTTACTCAGCAGACTCCTGTGTGGCACCTTATCAAAGACCTTTTGGAAGTCCAGATAGATGGCATCCACTGGGTTTCCCTGATCTAACCTACTTGTTACCTCTTCAAAGAATTCCCTCTCTGTTCAAAGATTCCCTGACACTCTATGTGACTTTCCATGGATCTTATACATGACTTTGCTAAACAGCAATTCAATTTACATCTGTAATCATTTTTTTAGCTACCAGATGTATTTAAATTAAAACACAGATTGGAGTAAAAGGTTAACAGTGTCCATAATAGTTGGGGCTTTGATCAATTGCCATGATATACCTTGTGTTTCTGATTATGGATTTTATTTGTTTTCTGAATATTGCAATCAAACCAGCAGGATATAAGTGCCAGGAATTGACCTGTTAACATTTGGCGTTGAGTATTGGAACTATGTTTGACCTTCATTAGTTTGTCATTAAATCATCATTGGCGCCTTCAGTGTGACAATTGGCACTTCACAAATAGCCCCTTCATTTCTCAATGCCCATCAAATTTGGAAATTGTATGAACATTCCACCCTTTGAGAAAACATGAAAAGTCTCTGCTTCGGGTAAATTGAATCTGTCCAATTTGACTTTGGAAACATTACTTTGTTTGCAGAAAGTTATGTTTACATATTGGGAGATTGTTACATCCAAACCCAAAGCTTAAGGTATTGCTAACATCTTATTCACTTCTGAAGTCAATGCTTTCATTATGCACATCTGACATGTTTCCATTTTTATTTAATACTGGAGCAATATTACAATATCTTTAATGCGCCCGTAGTGCACCAGATGCTGTCAGCATCCTTCCTGGTCAAACTAAAATAATTCTAATTTGTCATTGGCTATCTTCTGCATTTTTGATCTTATTCAACAGTATTTAAATTTGCTTCTGACTATTCCACACCATAATATGTTTTCCAGCATAATCTTTTGAGTCTACTGTGGAATTGGGATGAATTGAGCTTCATGAATATTGCTTGATTGAATACGGAACATTTAAGCAAAACAATAGATCCAGGTGCAGAGAAGTAATCTTACAGACCAAAAGCTGAGTTTTTTTTAAAATCGTTTACAGATGAGGACATCACTGGTTAGGCAGCATTCATTCCCCAGATGACTGTTAAGAGTTATCCACATTGTTCTAGGTCTGGAATTATATGTAGGCTGTACTAGGTAAGGATGACAGTTTTCTTCTCGAAAGGACATCACTGAATCAGATTGGCTTTTCCCCCAACAATTGACTTACCATTATCATTCAACTCTTAATTCAAGATTTACCTTTATTTTGAATTCAAATTCCACCATTTGCCATGGCAGGATTCAAACCCAGGTCCCCAGAATGTAATCTGGGTCTCTGGATGAACAGTCCTGCGATACTGTCACTAGGCCATCGCCTCCCCTGAGTTTGAGTTCTTCTCCATTAATAGGTGACAACAGGGCTCAGTAACTTGAGAACCTGGTCAGATGTGACTGTATTGTCTCTTGGTGCTCAAATAGTTAAGGTGAAAGTTGCCACATTCATATCAGATCATAGGGAGCTCTTTCCTTAGAGAAAGACAACTGGTAGTAGTTTAATCAACAGGGTACGGTAAAATGACCAAAGGACTGCTCTCTCCTTAGAAAGAGTTAACTAGTGGTGAGTTTAACCTGAGCGTCAATGTGCCTCCGGCAAGGGGTGAGGTAGAGAAGACAAAGCCTTCTTGCTGACCTCAGCCAGTGTGGGAAGTGAACCCAAGCTGTTAGCATTGCAAACCAGCAGCCCAGCCAACCTACACCCTAATAGGGAGCAAATACTCACTATCGCGGCTTGGATGTCAAGAATAACCATTTGGACAAGTCAAAAGGGGTTAGCTGAGATGTGGTGGGCTGCATCCAAGTACAGAGCAGAGCCTTCAAGAGAGAAGAGTATACATAAAAAACATATTCTAATTGATGTATCTGCCATGCACATGATTCAGCAGTGCTTATGCAATACTTTTATCTGGATTTTGTTCCTTTTGATCACACAGAGGGGGAGAACAAAGATTGTACAAATGTAAAGCTGCCTCTTGCAACATGCCGAATCCTTTCTTGTTACCTCTTCTCCCCACACCCCACGCCACCCTCCCCACCTTCTTTTCGATTCTTATTCATTGCATGAAGTGCCATGCTGAAACAGCTAAGTCAGAAAGGAGAAAGATGAGCACTGGAAAGCTGAAAAAAAAGACGCCTGATATGCATAATGAAAACATTGACTTCAGAAATTGAATAGGGTGTGAGTAACACATTAACAATTGGCATTGCACGTAACAACCTCCCAAAATGTAAATACAACTTTCTGTAAACAAATATCAACAACTTACTTTCAAAACTTAGTGGAAAATCCGAGGATACTGTCTCTGTATCATAACAGTGCAGATGAGCTTTTTTTTATAACACTGCATTATGACAATATCTTAAGCACACTGAGGGATTGAAGTCATGGGGTGCAGTGTTAGTAATCAATGCATTAAACGTATCACACGAAAGCTTTTCATTTTGTCATTCTTCATGTGATGACACCATTGTTAATATCTCCAACAAAGGACTTACAGATCTCAACACATGGTTTAACTTCACATTAGGAAAATCAGAAAATGCTGTGAACATATGCACAGTCCATCTGCGTCTCAGAAGAAAAGAGATGACCAGTGTCCCAGTTAAGGCCTTCAACTTTAGTCAATTTCAGCTTTCCAGCATTCTTCCACATTTTTCTCCCTTTCTCTTTATCTGCTCTGTGTCAGGAGTGACTATATTTCAGGTGCTTTGACACAATGATTTGCAAACTGTTTTAGCATTTTAATTCGAGGGAGGACCTCCTATTTTAAGCTGACAAATTTTTTGAGATATACAATGTTTTCTTGACTTTCTGCACGCGCCTTGGTCATGTGTGTGGGGGTTGGTGTGGTGTGGGGCTGGCGAGGGGGGGGGAGGTGGGATGGCGGGGGAGGTTTTGCAATAGAGAAAGAGAAACATAGACAAAGTTGTGCAAGAGTGACAGGCTTAATTTTGAAGCACGAGCAGTGAAGGGAAAAGGAAATTAAGTACTCGGAGGGTAAAAGGCCAGGCTTCAGACAGCTGGTGCGTGGCACTGGGACAGAATTTCACATTTTCTGTACTCTGAGCTGGAACAAAAGACCGGGTTGGATGGAATATAAAAAAATATATAAAAGAAACAGGTGATGATCAGAGCCGACTGATAAAGGAAGGCTGTGTGCCCCTGGGTGCTGCGTGCATTCAATTCCAGACTGACTCCTCTTATGCTAATGCAGCCAATTTCCTCTTTTATTTCATTTATGGAGCCTAAATCTGCGATCTCTGATAAGGTTTCCTTGGATACCGCCTTCACTCAAAACTCGGCTGATGGAGATGTGTAACTTGCAGTGAACAGCGTATGAATAATTTAAAAGCTATGCCCGGAGATTTGAGGGAAGAACGGCACAATAACAGACACCACAGGGTACTGCTGTTTATTCAAGGCTTCATCTTCGACTGACAAGTGACCTACAAGGTCAAGGGTATGCTGGGATATTGAGCTGATACTAGGAAAGGTACTAGGCTCCCACAGGATTAAAAACAGAACAGAAGGATTCATTCTCAGGTGAAAGGAAGGAATAAGGTATCCTGAATTCTCAAAAGGCTTCCCCTTCGTCTGTATCATTTAAAATAAACCACAGAATAGCACATGAACAAACGCAGTCTTTAGACTGAAAGACCCCACATTCTGACAGTCATTTAGCAATTAGAGCAATTGGCAAGCAACAGGCCAATGAAAGATTAGTGTACTCTTTTCTGATCTAAGGTAGCTTCACTGTGAAGTATGATGACCATATTCCCCATTGAAATGCTTCATACAAACACTAATTTGAGGCGGAAGAAATCATTTCAATGTAAGTCAAATGGTGACTGCCCTCATTTGTACATTATACAGTATTCAGTTTGTGGAAACATTTTCAGCTTACTTGGATGGAATGATCAAGAACTACTCAACGTTGATTTAAATTGATTGGAAAATTCCAAGCACCACAACAAAAAAAATGACTTTAAACAGCGAGTTGTTAAGCATTGTCTAAAGATATGATGGAGGCAGATTTAATAGTGATTGTCAAAAGGGCATAGGATATAAAAACAAATTGCAGGGTGATGGAGAAAAAAAGTGGGACTAGCTGAGTTTCCTTTGTAAAAAGCTGGCATAGACTTGAAGTGCTAAGTGGCTTCCTGAAGAGTTGTAACCAAATAATGATACAGAAACTCATTTGTAATTGATGTAAAGAGAGTAAGGGACGAGGGTGATGGCAACAAGTACATTGGCAGAGTTTCTGAAATCTGCATTTACTGCGGAACTGACACGATCAGTAATGTTTGAAAATGATGAACTCTTAAACATTAAGGCACTGTGCTTGAAAATGCTTATGGACCTTAAATGTTTCCTTGAAATTGATAGTTTTTCTGTTTATTCATTTGTGGGAGGTGGGCATTCATTGTTCATCAGGAATTTTCTTCAAGAAACTGGTGACAGACAATCGTTTTACTAAACATGTTAACGACTCTGCTGTGGGTGTGGAGTCATATGTAGAGCAGACCAGGAGGGGGCAGCAGATTTCCTTTCCCAAGGAATATTTGTGAACAATATGAATTCTTTTCTTTTAGTTTTGGCCAGTCAGCTAGGAGTCAGTTCCCTGAACTGAGGAGATTCTAAATCGCCATTTTCTTTTCTTTTTCAGTCAATGTCTCCATCCACAACATGAGTTCTTACAGCAATTGACAATGGTTGCTATTGGCTAGCTTTTTTTATTCCAGATTTTTATGAATTTCATTATCTGCCATGGTGGGATTTGCAGACGACGCCAAAAGTGGAGGTGTAGTGGACAGCGAAGGAGGTTACCTCATATTGCAATGGGATCTGGACCAGATGGGCCAATGGGCTGAGGAATAGCAGATGGAGTTTGATTTAGACAAATGCGAGATGCTGCATTTTGGGAAAGCAAATCTTAGGAGAAATTCTACACTTAATGGTAAGGTCCTAGGGAGTGTTGCTGAACAAAGAGACATTGGAGTGCAGATTCATAGTTCCTTGAAAGTAGAGTCGCAGGTAGATAGGATAGTGAAGAAGGCGTGTGGTATGCTTTCCTTTATTGGTCAGAGTATTGAGAACAGGAGTTGGGAGGTCATGTTGCGGCTGTACAGGACATTGGTTAGGCCACTGTTGGAATATTGCTTGCAATTCTGGTCTCCTTCCTATCAGAAGGATGTTGCAAAACTTGAAAGGGATGAGAAAAGATTTACAAGGATGTTGCCAGGGTTGGAGGATTTGAGTTATAGGGAGAGGTTGAATAGGCTGGGGCTGTTTTCCCTGGAGCGTTGGAGCCTGAGGGGTAACCTTATAGAGGTTTATAAAATCATGAGGAGCATGGATAGGATAAGTAGACAAAGTCTTTTCCCTGGGGTGGTGGAGTTCCGAACTAGAGGGCATAGGTTTAGGGAGAGAGGGGAAAGATATAAAAAAGACCTAAGGGGCAACTTTTTCATGCAGAGGGTGGTACATGTATGGAATGAACTGCCAGAGGAAGTGGTGGAGGCTGGTACAATTGCAACATTTAAAAGGCATCTGGATGGGTATATAAATAAGAAGGGTGGGTGCTGGCAGGTGGGACTAGATCGGGTTGGACTATCTGGTCGGAATGGATGAGTTGGACCGAAGGGTCTGTTTCTGTTCTGTACATCTCGATGACTCTATGTCCCCAAAACATTAACCTGGGTTTTCTGAATTACTATTGCCATTACCACAATGCTGCCACCTCCAACAGCAATTTGGAAGTATTGGTGCAGTGTCATGAAAGAAATGATGTCATAACTGTCTCTATATTCGGGAGACAGGCCGCCTACTTGCGGAACATTTCAGAGAACACCTCTGGGACACCCGGACCAACCAACCCAACCACCCCGTAGCCCAACGCTTTACCTCCCCCTCCCACTCCACCAAGGACATGCAGGTCCTTGGACTCCTCCATCGCCAGACCATGGCAACACGATGGTTGGAGGAAGAGCGCCTCATCTTCCGCCTAGGAACCCTCCAACCACAAGGGATGAACTCAGACTTCTCCAGTTTCCTCATTTCCCCTCCCCCCACCTTGTCTCAGTCAAATCCCTCGAACTCAGCACCACCTTCCTAACCTGCAATCATCTTCCTGACCTCTCCGCCCCCACCCCACTCCAGCCTATCACCCTCACCTTGACCTTCCTCCACCTATCGCATTTCCAAAGCCCCTCCCCCAAGTCCCTCCTCCCTACCTTTTATCTTAGCCTGCTGGACACACTTTCCTCATTCCTGAAGAAGGGCTTATGCCCAAAACGTCGATTCTCCTGTTCCTTGGATGCTGCCTGGCTTGCTGCGCTTTTCCAGCAACACATTTTCACAACTGCTAATTAACCAATTTAGGAACAATGTCAACAACATCCAATCCTGGTGTTGAACCAGGGATTTCACAGGATGATGCTCATGTGCTAACCACAACACCACAAAACCATATCATAGCTCAGGTCTTATTGAAGAACACAGCAAACACAAGAGGCTAGGTGGCCAGTTCTGCTCCTGTTTCTTGTCTTCTTAATTCAAACAAAAATATTCAACCTGGTCAGCTCCAGGAATGGACACTCTATCACTGTACTACAAGTGGGACCCAAAGTCCTGCCTCTTTATGTTGGAGGTTATGGCTTCATGTGGACATTATGAGATGAATTAACTAAATGGACCATACTTAGCTTATCACCTTGTGTATTGAATCCTATTCCTAATAACCTTGTTGAATACATTGCTAATTGGATGGTTGGACTGACGAGTAGGCTGTGTCCAATCTTCCTGGTATGCATTTGCTGCCTTTGTAATTAGTTTTAGGAGATCAGAGTGCACTTAATAAAAATATGCAGTGGATGCTGCATATATAAGAAAGAAAAACTGAAATTGCTAGAAAAGCTCAGCATCTGTGAAGAGAAATCAAAGTTACCATATTGTGTCTGGTGACCCTTCTCAATCTGTACATTACACAATGTTCAGTTTGTGGATACTGTTGTCAGCTTACTTGGATGGAATAATCAAGAACGACTGAATATTGATTTAAGTTGATTGGAAAAACCCAAGCACACCAAAAAACAAAATGCTTTTAAACAGTGATTTGTTAGGCATTGCCTAAGGATATGGCGGAGGCAGGTTCAGCTGCGATTTTCAAAAGGACATTGAATAAAAAAATTACAGTGCAATGGAGAAATGGACCTGAAAAGTCTGATTTTCTTTCACAGATGTTTCTAGGCCTGCTAAGCTTTTCGAGCAACTTGCATTTTTTTTTAGGCGTGAACTTAATGTACACTCACTCCAGCCTGGAAACAAGTGGAGGTCTAATAATTGAATACATTCAAGTGTGAGTGATAAAGATTTTTGATCGTTGAAGGTGCAGTCCTCTTGTGGTGCAGTGGTCGTGTCCCTGCCCCTGAACCAGAGAGGCCTGCTCCATAGGTCTGTAATAATGTCCCTGAACAGGTTGATGAGGAAAATAAGTTAACAAAAACAAAATTGATCACTGAAGGTGTCAAAGATTAAGGGGAGAGGCGAAATCAAGAAGTTAGAGCTAAGGCCATAATCAGGTTATTCCTGATCCTATTGAATGGCAGCTCAAGTGACCTAATAGCAGCTGCAATCCTTATGCTTTTGTTGTGTTATATACATGTTGGCTACATAGAACAGCCCATCTTCCGTAGTTACACCGGCACCACTCCCCTCCTCTTCCTCCGCTACATTGATGATTGCATTGGCGCCACCTCGTGCTCCCGCGAGGAGGTTGAGCAATTCATCAACTTCACCAACACATTCCACCCCGATCTTAAATTCACCTGGACCATCTCTGACACTTCCCTCCCCTTCCTGGACCTCTCCATCTCCATTAATGACGACCGACTTGACACTGACATTTTTTACAAACCCACCGACTCCCACAGCTACCTGCATTACACGTCGTCCCACCTACCTCCTGCAAAAATGCCATCCCATTTTCCCAATTCCTCTGTCTTTGCTGTATCTGCTCCCTGGAGGACCAATTCCACCACAGAACACAGCAGATCGCCTCCTTCTTTAGAGACCGCAATTTCCCTTCCCACGTGGTTAAAGATGCCCTCCAACGCATCTCATCCACATCCCGCCCCTCCACCCTTAGACCCCACCCCTCCAACCGTAACAAGGGCAGAACCCCCCTGGTGCTCACCTTCCACCCTACGAACCTCCGCATAAACCACATCATCCAACGACATTTCCGCCATCTCCAAATGGACCCCACCACCAGGGATATATTTCCCTCCCCACCCATTTCTGCTTTCCTCAAAGACCGTTCCCTCCGTGACTACCTGGTCAGGTCCATGCCTCCTACAAACCACCCTCTCTTCCTGGCATCCTCCCCTGCCACCGCAGAAATTGCAAAACTTATGCCCACACCTCCTCCCTCACCTCCATCCAAGACCCTAAAGGAGCCTTCCACATCCATCAAAGTTTTACCTGTGCATCCACCAATGTCATTTATTGTATCTGTTGCTCCCAATGCAGTCTCCTCTACATTGGGGAGACTGGACGCCTCCTAGCAGAGCGCTTTAGGGAACATCTCTGGGACACCCACACCAATCAACCACACTGCCCTGTGGCCCAACATTTCAACTCCCCCTCCCACTCTGCCGAGGACATGGAGGTCCTGGGCCTCCTCCACCATCGTTCCCTCACCACCCGATGCCTGGAGAAAGAACGCCTCATCTTCCGCCTCGGAACACTTCAACCCCAGGGTATCAATGTGGTCTTCACCAGTTTCCTCATTTCCCCTTCCCCCACCTCACTCCAGCTTCAGCCTTCCAGCTCACCACCGCCCTCATGACCTGTCCTACCTGCCTATCTTCCTTTCCACCTATCCACTCCACCCTCCTCTCTGACTATCACCTTCATCCCCACCCCCATCCACCTACTGTACTCTTTGCTACCTTCCCCCACCCTCCTCTCTGACCTATCAACTCCATCCCCACCTCCATTCACCTATTGTACTCTATGCTACTTTCTCCCCACCCCCACTCCCCTCTCATTTATCTCTCCACTATGCAGGCATCCTGCTTCTAGTCCTGATGAAGGGCTTATACCCGAAATGTTGATTTTCCTGCTCCTCGGATGTTGCCTGACCTGCTGTGCCTTTCCAGCACCACTCTGATCTAAACTCTGGTTTCCAGCGTCTGCAGTCCTTGTTTTTATCTATTCATGTTATACGGCAGGAGTACATTGGGTTTCACCCTGGACGTTGAAATTCAAGATTTTAACAAGAACTTACATTTATAGAGCTCAGTTGCTGTCATGTCTTAACTGTGCCTATGGCAGATGGCTGTGAGCTTTATCATTCCGAAGACTTGAGAACAAAAATCTGGGATGAGGGAGCACTACGATGTAATGGTGACGGAATGGAATCTAATTTTGGTGATGGAGATCCCGCTTGTCAGTTGGAGTGGGAATTCCACGTCTCTGCCAATGGGGAATGTCTCAGGAATTACTGACTGGCATTGGGCCTATCCTGGCATTCAGGACTCCCGAGGACAGGATGGGAGGACAGGTGGCAGCTGGTGGTGAACACCCCACCTCTCAAGAGCTGTCAGACAGAGAAATGTCCGCTACTCTCCTTTCCTGACAGTGTCAGTTGGGGTGGAGGGGGGAATGCTGTTGTCGGCAAATTAACCCAGCAAGGAGAGAAGCCGAAACCAGCAACACATGAGTGAGGGCAGAAGGGTTAAGAGGGGATGGCTGCGTGACAGAGAGTATTGCTGGCCAGCAGTGGGGGAGGTGGGGTAATGGTGAAACAGGGAGGGTCTGTCTATTAGCTGGCCCCCCTCTTCCTGAACAAGTAACGGTTTAAAGGGTTATGAGAAGCAGGCAGGAAAGTGGAATTGAGATCAGCCATGCATTAGATAACAGAGCAGTCTAGAAGGGCTGAACTGCTTACTCCTGCTTCTTGTTCTTCTGTTATTGTGATAACAGCTCTTCCAAGCAGTGATTGAACAAGGAACTTGTCAGTCGGATTCTAAGCTTGTCCCAAGTACATTTTCTAGAAGCTCTGGATTACTAGCCCAGATTACTACTACTTTCCTCTGGCATTATTTTTGTAAAAGAACAGAAAATGATGTTGCCTTGAATGGAATCCATAATGGTATGTGTGTTTTGGAGCCAAGAAACAGTTCCTGCTTGGAATTAATTTGAACCAAACTTGGTTCATGTGGATCACTGTCCTGTGAATTGGGAACATAGATAGGCACCTAGAGGTTGAAAGGGTGCAAGGTGAGAATATTCTGGAAAATGGGTTTGAATCCCATCATGGCAGATGGTGAAATTTGTCATGGTGACTGGTATCAACAATTGTAAAAATCTCATTTGGACGCTAATGTCCTTTAGTGGCAAAGATCTGTAGTGCTAACCTGGTCTGGCCGAAATGTGACTCCAGACCCACAACAATGTGGATGACTCTTAACTGCCCTGTGGGCAATAGGTATTGGTCTAGCCCATGACACTCACATCCTGTGTATGACTAAAATATGTGCTCATATTAGAATGATAGCTCACTGAATGATAAGTGCTTACATTTTGATTTTCTTTTCTTGTCCCTTGCTAAGAAACTGGCTCATCATTATATGTTTGTCAGTTTCCATCTAGGTATTGGCATGTTGGTAGCTGTGAGCACAAGGTAGTTGCTCATATTTGTAAAGTTTTATATCAATTGAGAGTTCAGATTACATACCTGAAAAGCAAGAAGACACATCAAAAGCCGGGATTGTTCACATGGGAAGAGATTTACCAAAGGCACTGCAGTGATTGAACCATTGATGCTCCTGAAGTATCAAGGCAAGGTAAGCCTCAGTATATTTAACAGTCTTTGGTTGCCTAATACAAAGGCCTAGCCTCAAACTTAGAGATAGGTGAGTGAAAAGACAGTTTAGACTGATGTAATTTCAATCAAAGGCAATTATGTAAAAAATGGGCTTCCAAGAGTAAGCTGATTGTATCATCAAATTCAAGACAGAACTAGACAAATACCTGGAGAAAAATAAGCTTGATTCAACAATATGAGGCATTGTGGAATGTGATATCTCTGAGTCACTGGGACTGGCAAAGTGAACGCATTTCTAATTGCATACCTCTGTCATCAGTAACTTAGGTATATATGGCATGTTTGACAAAATGATCAGAATTTTACAGTTTAGCTTGGAAACAGAATTGCAACATGGAGAGATGGGGAGCGTCAAATTGGGTACTAGGGCACCAGTGGCCCATGTACTGCTTCCTACCCTTGTCCAACCCGGCTGTGATTTTACCAGGTTCACCCCTGGAGTAACTGATAACCTAGAATGACCACTCAACAGCAACTTGTGCACGCTCCGCTACGGTTGCTGAGATTTTACCAACAGTAGGGAAGACTAATATTCAACCTGCTACGTGAGACCTTGTGCACAACTGAAGTCTCTCTACCCCTTCCCAAAGTGTGAACTCTCTTCTCCAGCTCTCTCCGCTTGGCCCATCAGCACCAAATCCCTCAACATCATCTTCCTGCCATTACTAGGCCCTGTCAACCCAGTCCCATGGAGCATTAGCTCATCATCTGGTCTCCAACACTGGGTGCTTTTGTCAGGACCTGTTGAAGTGCCAACTGTGGTGTTGTTGGAACAAGAGTGATACCGGCCTTTTGGTCAGCTGGATGCTCTCTCAGTTGGACTGGAATCCCCCAAAATGCCGCCTCAAGCCAATTAATGGCCAAACTTTCATTAAATAGTTCATAGTTGAAATACCCAAGAGTAGAGCTGGACTCGCCCCCCACATGAAGACTCTGTCCCCAACATAAAATTCAATAAACTACCTCATGACCTTTCACTGCACCATTCAGACACTAATACGACACTGATCCACATGGATGGAAATTTCATCAGGTGACTAAAAGCTTTGTCAAACAGGTAGGAGTTGCAGAGTATCTTAAAGGAAGAATATCAGGTAAAGAAGAGATGGAAGGAGAAAAGTCCAGAGCTCAGAACTGGACAACCGAACACAAGGCCACTGATGGTAAATTGATGAGAAATGGGTGCTCAAAAGACTAGGACTGGGTGAGCACACATGTCTCAGGAGGTTATCGGGACAAAAGGATTTATAGAAATAGGGAGGGGAAAAGGCATGGAGAGATTTGAAAACAAGGGTGAGAATTTTAAACTTTGGCAGTTGCTTGACCAGAAACCCATGTCCTAAAGATGGTAAGTTCTTGGGAATAATGAAGGAAATTAAAAACAGGACAGATGAGTTGATCAGGTTTTGTGTTGGTCTTCACTATATTCACTACTGTCAGTGAAATGACCAAATCAGGAAATGGAGGAGAAAAAGAAACAATAAAATACAATTACAAAAATAAAAACACAGTTACAAGAAAACTAGTGCTGAGTAAATTGTTGGACTTGTGGGCTAATAATCCTTCTAGAGTTCATTCTAAAATCTGAAAAGAAATGGCTAGTGACATAAATTCAAAAGTTGGTTTTAACTTTCCAAAGTTCTCCATATTCGGTGAAGGCTGTATTTCAAAGTGAAATAGCACATTTAGCTCTGTTATTCAAAATGGTGGGGAAACAGAAGGAAACTGCAGACCAATTGAAATCTGTCAGAGGTACAATGTCAGAACCTCTCATTAAAGGGGCCACTTTGGAAAACTCAAAGAAATCAGCAGAATTTAACATGATTTTGAGAAACAGAAAACATGTTTAACCAATTTATTGGTATTCTTTGAAGAAGTAAGATTTAAAAATGTAAATGCTTTTAAGATGAAAGTAGATAGATTCTTGATTACCATGGGATGAAAGATTATTGGGGATATGCAGGAATGTAGAGTTATGGAGTCAAAGAGGTTTACAGGATGGAAATTAGCTCTGGCAGTCCATTCCAGACACTCACTTCTGTTTGAAAAGAATTGTCCCTCTGGACCCTTTTGTATCTCTCCTCTTTCACTTTAAACCAATGGCCTCTAGTTTTGGACTCCCATACCATTGGGAAAAGCTACCTTATCTATGGCTTTCATGATTTTATAGACCTGTAAGAAGAGGTCACCCCTCAGTCTCCTGAGAGAAAAGTCCCAGCCTATCTAACCTCTCCTTATCACTCCTACCTTCCAGTCCAGGTAACATCCTGGTAAATTTTTGCTGCACTGTTTATAGTCTAATAATATCCTTTCTGTAGTAGGACAACAAGAACTGCATGCAGTGTTCCAAAAAGTGGCTTTACCAATGTCATCAAATCAACCATGATTGTGTTGGATGGCAGAGCAGGTTTGATGGACCACACGTTCCTTTGTTCCTTTTAATGTGGTCATAAGTGCCATGGATAAAAGGGAGCCGACATTGAAGGTACTGTACTTGGGGTTCAGGAAGAGATTTGATAAAGTGGAATGTTAGAGGTTATTAAATAGGTCATTAGAAAATAAAAGCTTATGTTGTAAGCGGTAACATGTAGAGGATTGACGAGCTGACAGGATAGAGAGATTAGCGAGTTTTGAGAAGATTTGTATCTCAGGTTGAGGTTCTGATGTAGGTTTGCTTGCTGCATTAGAACATTATTTCAATGAATGAGCCACCATACACTGCAGCACAGAGGAACTACACAGAGCAGAGGAAAATCACCTATGCAGTGTATTGAAAAAGAACGGGTACCCAATGAACATAGTCTACCGATTGTTCAGCAACAAACCCCAGACAAAACACATCCAGAAACCTTAGTCACTCTCCCCTACATCAAAGACTTCTCAGAAATGACTGCGAGACTACTCAAACCTCTTGGCATCATGGTAGCCCACAAACCCACCAACACACTAAAACAGCAGCTAATGAACTTGAAAGACCCTGTACAGACAATAAGCAAAACTAGTGTAATTTACAAAATACCTTGCAAGAACTGTAAAAAACACTATATTGGACAAACAGGAGAAAATTAGCCATCAGGATACATGAACATCAACTAGCCACAAAAAGACATGATCCACTCTCACTAGTATCCTTTCATACAGATAAGGAAGGACAACACTTCGACTGGGTCAATACATCCATCCCAAGACAAGCCAAACAGAGACAAGCATGGGAATTCCTCGAAACATGGCATTCCAACCGGAACTCTATCAACAAACACATTGACTCGGATCCCATTTACCACCCCGTGAGAAAAAGAACAGGAAATGATGTCACTACAGGAAATGACATCACCAGCCCAAGGAAACCTAAACATATAAACAGAAAGTGGGCCATGCCACTAGTGCTTCATCCGGAGGCTCACTGATAAGGTTACCTAGTATGGTGATGAAACATCTGAAATGAACCTTCCAGCTCAGTAAGCAAACTTACATCCAGAGGTTAGACATAAATGGAAACAGTAAGGACTGCAGATGCTGGAAGTCACAGTCGATAAAGTATGAAGCTAGAAAAGCACAGCAGGTGAATGTTTCCGATGCTGTCTGACCTGCTGTGCTTTTCCAGCTCCACATTTTATTGACTTAAACATAAACAGGTCTTTTTCTGGTTGACAAGATGAAATGAGTGGTGTGCAACAGGACGCAGTGCTGTGGCTGCAACTTCTTACAATTTATATCGATGATTAGGATGATGGCATCGAAGGTATTCTGATGATGACACAATGCTAGTTCGAAGAGTAGATGGTGAAAAGGTGATCAGGAGGCTATCAAATGGAGTATAATGTTGGAAAATGAGGGAATGTTCATTTTGGCAGGCAACATAAGAAAAAAGGACCATATTATCTAAATATTGAGAAATTGCAGAGCTCTGAGACACAGGAAAATGGGTGTCCTAGTGCATAAATCCTAAAAGGTTAGGGTGCAGGTACAAAACGTATTCGGGCAATCTAATAGGATATTATTATTAATTGT
The DNA here is from genome assembly GCF_037043375.1 of Chiloscyllium plagiosum. Lineage (NCBI taxonomy): Eukaryota > Metazoa > Chordata > Chondrichthyes > Orectolobiformes > Hemiscylliidae > Chiloscyllium > Chiloscyllium plagiosum. Next base: position 10,431,763 of record NW_028270161.1, on the reverse strand, counting down.
AACTGGAATTGGATACAAAGGTAGGGAGGTTATGTTTCAGTTATATAGAGCACTGGTGAGACTACATCTGGAATATTGTGTGGAGCATTGGTCAACATATTTAAGAAAGGGTGCAGATGCATTGGAAACAGTTCAGAGAAGATTTATTAGACTGATATCAGGTGTGAGTGCATTGTGCTATGATGAAGCATTTAAACAGGCTAAGCTTGTATCTTCGAGGAGAAAGTGAGGTCTGCAGATGCTGGAGATCAAAGTTGAAACTTTATTGCTGGAACAGCACAGCAGGTCAGGCAGCATCCAGGGAACAGGAGATTCGACGTTTCGGGCACAGGCCCTTCTTCAGGAATGAGCAGAGAGTGTTCAGCAGGAGAAGATAAAAGGTAGGGAGGAGGGACTTGGAGGAGGGGCGTTGGAAATGTGATAGGTGGAAAGAGGTCAAGGTGAGGGTGATAGGTCGGAGTAGGATGGAGGCGGAGAGGTCAAGAAGAAGACTGCAGGTCAGGAAGGCGGTGCCGGGCTGGAGGAGGAGCATCTTATCTTCCGACTGGGAACCCTCCAACCACAGGGGATGAACTTGGACTTCACCAGTTTCTTCATCCCCCCTCCCCCCACCTTGTCTCAGCCGAATCCCTCCAGCCCAGCACCGCCTTCCTGACCTGCAGTCTTCTTCTTGACCTCTCCGCCTCCATCCTACTCCGACCTATCACCCTCACCTTGACCTCTTTCCACCTATCACATTTCCAACGCCCCTCCTCCAAGTCCCTCCTCCCTACCTTTTATCTTCTCCTGCTGAACACTCTCTGCTCATTCCTGAAGAAGGGCCTGTGCCCGAAACGTCGAATTTCCTGTTCCCTGGATGCTGCCTGACCTGCTGTGCTGTTCCAGCAATAAAGTTTCAACTAAGCTTGTATCTTGAAAAGGTGAGACACACAAGGCTATCGGCCAAGTGCATGAAAGTGTGATTAGAATGTTTTAGACCAGCACAAACTCCATGGGCTGAAGGGCCTTTTTCTAAGCTATGAACTTTGATTCTACTGGAGGTTGGAAAGGCAAGAGGTGATGTGATTGAAACGTATATTATTCTGATACCTGAATGCAGTAAAACCTGTTTCCTTTTGTCAGAGAATGTGGAATTTGGAATCATAGTTTAAAAATAAGAGGTTGTCATTTAAGGCTGAGATGAGAACTTTTTTTCTCTTGAATGTCAGGAGTCTCTGCAACCCTCAAACAGTGGTGGAATATTTTTAAGGCACGGCTAAAGAGATTCTTGCTAAACAAGGAGGCTGTAATGAAGGTGATCAGGGATAATTGAGAATGCGTTGGTTGGTTACATTCAGCTCAGTCATAATCTTATTGAAACACAGAGCAGGCTCAAGGGGTTGAGACAAGATATTTGACAGAAAACAGACGGATCACATAGAGGGATGGGACTTAGATTCATAGAGTTGTACAGCATGGAAACAGATCCAATGATCCAACTCATCCATGCCAACCACATATCCTAAATTAATCCAGTCCCATTTGCCAGCAATTGGCCCATATCTCTCCAAACCCTTCCTATTCATATATGCATTAGATAACTTTTAAATGTTATAGTTGTCCCAGCCTCCATCACTTCCTGTGGCAGCTCATTCCATACTCGCACCACTCTCTGTATGAAAAGCTGCCCCTTAGGTCCCTTTTAAATTTTTCCCCTCTCACCCTAAACCTATATTCCACCCCCTGGTTTTGGGCTCCCCCACCCCTGGGAAAAAGACCTTGGCCATTTACCCTATCCATGCACCACATGATCATACAAACCTCTATAAGGTCACCCCTCAGCCTCCAAATTCCACATTCTCTGACAAAAGGAAACAGGTTTTACTGCATTCAGGTATCAGAATAATATACGTTTCAATCACATCACCTCTTGCCTTTCCAACCTCCAGTAGAATCAAAGTTCATAGCTTAGAAAAAGGCCCTCAGGGAAAACAGCCCCAGCCTATAGCTCAAATCCTCCAACCCTGGCAACATCCTTGTAAATCTTTTCTGAACCCTTTCAAGTTTAATAATATATTTCCCACAGCAGGGAGACCAGAATTATATGTTGGGAAACAGACAGCTGCAATTTGCACGACCTCAGTTTTACAGAGTGTATACTACCGGAGACCAAACAGGAGAGTCTTGGTCAATAGGGTGGGGTCAGGTATCAGAAATCTAAAGTTGTATAATTTTATAAGAACCTAGTTCCAATCAGCATTATATGGTTTTATTTCTCAATTAGTTTTATGCACCAACTATTTATTGGGGTGGCATGGTGACTCAGTGGTTAGCACTGCTACCTCACAGTGCCAGGGACCGGGGTTCGATTCCCACCTTGGGCAACTGTCTGTTTGGTGTTTGTACATTCTCCCTGTGTCTGTGTGGGTTTCTCCCACAGTCCAAAGATGTGCAGGTTAAGTGAATTGGCTATGCTAAATTGCCCATAGTGTTAGGTGCATTAGTCAGGTGTACATATAGGGTAGGGGAATGGGTCTGGGTGGGTTACTCCTCAGAGGAGCGGTGTGGACTTGTTGGGCTAAATGGTCTGTTTTCATACTGTAGGGAATCTAATTTAATCTGATAATGACCTATTGCAGCCTAATTTGCTTCGAACAAGACTCATACAAGCCCTGGCAATAGCTCAGCTGATTTCAGTTCAGGATGTGATGTCTAAATCTAATTGGATGGGGGCCTCTTTCTGTTTCAGTGGTAGTGTCCTAATCCCTGGACTGAGAGACCTGGTTTCAAGTCCCACCTGTTCTAGAGGTGTGTAATAATATCTCTAATTTGGTTAATAAAAAAGACAAAAAAACTAATTGGATACTTCCTGCTCCAGTCATGTTTAATAACATATCTGATCAGGTTGTTTAGAAAATAGTTTAAATTTAATTGGATTCAATAAGCCTTTCATCCTTGTGATGTATTCCCTCTCTAATCCTCTCCTCTTGTCTCTCTCTTTCCCCTCTCCCTTCCTTTGCTGTGACTCACCTTAAAATGTACCGTGTAGGCCCAAAAACATAGGTCTTGCCTGAATATTTCCTTCCGTGACTCAGTGTACATTTTTTTTCTCAACTCTCCTTTGAGTAGTGCTTTTACATTTTTTTAACTGCATTATGTAAATATAAATTGCTGTGACTAAGTTGTGGTGAGAGACTGGGAGACAGCTGAAACTGTTATTAACCATTCAGCAATAGAAGCAGGGATTAGCTAACATTCCCAGTAAACAGTTGTGTCTAACAAAATCAGAATTTAATGGGTAATTCTTCCCTATTTGCAAATGATTATGATAAATCTATTAATGTACTGTTAATCAAAATATCCTAGAAGTGGTATTGGCAGTTTTACTAGAGAAATATGCAACATTTTTGCATGAGATTTCTGTTATCTTACTGCACATTGAGTGAGAGAGATGTACAGCATGGAAACAGACTTTTTGGTCCAACTTGTCCATGCCAACCAGATATTCTACATTAATCTAGTCCCATTTGCAAACACTTGGCCTATACCCCTCTAAACCCTTCCTATTCATATATCCATCCAGACGCCTTTTAAATGTTGTAGATCTTAAACTGTTTAAGAAAGATGAATTAATAGCTAGAGTGAAAACTTTAGGCAGAAGAACATTAGGCAACATGTTACACAGCTAATTGCTGATATGAGCATAATTATTTATCAGTTTTGTGTTAATGTGTACAATCGTTCCTGAAAACACAGGTCAACAGGAAGGTCACAGTTTATAATCTATGGGCACTTTGCCCAATTGGTTTGAGCTTCCCACTGGATCCACGAACAAGGAAAATATGCAAATTATCTACTTTGCCTCAAGATCGCATGCAATGATTTAAAAACATTGGCAAAGTCAAAGCATTAACATATTAAGCATCATGGTATTTCTGAGTTATATCTGGTCATTATTGACTTGTTAACCTTCGGTTTTTTCTCTCTCCCTTTTGTTCAGAAGGTAAATGGCTTGATAAAGCTTTCTGTTCCTTTAGCTGAGGAGCCTAGGTAAAGGATCAGGGTCTATGGCACAGGGCCCACTGATGGTGGGATCTTGCTGTGCTGAAGTTGGTTGCTGTATTTGATTCTGTGACACTGGAGCCTGTGCTTCACAAAGTAACCTTTTGGTTGTGCAGTGCTTTGTGATGGTCTAAGACTGTGATAAGGTCATAAACTAAACACAATATTTTTCTTTCTTTGAACAACAGCAAGAAGAAAGCTGTATAGAGAAATAGAGTAGAATTCCTACAGTGTGGAAACAGGCCATTTGGCCCAACAAGTCCACACCAACCCTCTGAAGAGTTTCCAACCCAGACCCATTTTCCTAACCTGCGCATTCCCTGAACACGAGGGGCAATTTAGCATGGCCAATTCACCTAACCTGCACATCTTTGGACTGTGGGAGGAAACCTGCACAGACACAGGGAGAATGTGCAAACTTTACCCAGACAGTCACCCAAGGCTGGAATTGAATTCGGGTTCCTGGTGCTGTGAGGCAGTAGTGTTGACCACTGAGCCACCTAATAGCAATCATATTGATAAGACAGAATGTAAGAGAAAAGCAAGAAACACATCAAATGGACAATGAAAATAGAGGTTGGAGGTGAGAAATTCAGTTGACCAGGTATTCATGCATCCCATCCAGGAGTGTGAGGAAGGTCCGAGCTGGGATTTAGTTCAATAGCATTTAATTCGTTGGACTCTGACATGTATTTGTACAGTAAGTACGAGTTCCAGTTGGACACAGCATGATTTCCATACCAATGACCTGCTTATCGTCTCAGTATGCACGTTGGGAAAGATGTTTTCTCTGGCACATTTGAAAATAAAGGAGGAGACTCTGTGTCTTTGACAAGTGTCAAAGACTTGTCTGCTCCGTGCTGACGGATTGATAATAACTCGTATCAAAACACCTCGGAATGCTGGCTCACCTCGCTGGCGGAGTTACTGGCTCCCAGCCTCCCCCCCTCCCCTGATTCATCCATCCTCTGTTATCATTCCAGAGGAAACTCAGCTCTTTATCATCTCTGAGGTACTAACCAAAACACAGACAGCTCGTCGCTCAGGGTGCGTGATTGCAACAGAGCCACTCCCAGTGGCTTCTCCCCATGCAGGTACCTGTGACTGCTGGGGGTGGGGGGTGGTGGAGGTAGGGGTTAGTGAGTGTACTTTATTCAAAACTCTCTATGAGAAGCACCACACATGCAGAGGAATTGCAAACTGAGCGTGACTGGCGCCACATCGCCCATCCTCATCCTTTTACCTTTTGTTTCCTATTATTGTTTTCCCGCATACACCTCACTGCGATCGTGCTTCGTAGTTACTTTAATCTCCATCTGCCCAACAGATCTACCACAGCCAGAGATCTCAAGGCAATACCTGCTCTGTGCTGTTCATCGCTTTGTGATGTCTCTGTCCATTTCCTTTCACTATTGATATCACTGTAGGGCAGGCAAAGACTCCAGCCGCTATAAAGCTACATTTCAGTTTCCCAAAACGTCTCTACGAGCCTTGGTTGAAATTATGGTTAATCCACGTTCACGTACATTTTTATGAAATTGTTCATAAAAGGAGAAATAAAACTTGAGAGGACATGGAAACAAGGATGATGCAAAATAGAAGTCTTTTTCACTCACCGCCCTCCAGCAGTCACAGGTACCTGCACAGGGAGAAGCACTGCCTGGAAATGTAATTAGAGATAGGATCAGTTGAGGCTTTCAAGAGGAATGTTGGATAATTATTTGGATAGAGATGGGGCGCAGGGAAATGGGGGATAGAGATCAGTTTGCCACTGAGTAATAGAACAGGAGCAGTCACAATGGGCCAGATGGTCTCACTGTGTTTCAGCTTTATGAGAAACATAGAACCATTACAGTGCAGGAGGCGATTCGATCCATTGTGTCTATACTGGTTCCAGAGAGTAATCCCACTCTCCAGCCTTATCTCCATAGCTCTCTAACTCCATCCCTTTCAAAGTCGGTGATTATTAATCCCTACACACAGTTGCTGTATTTTCTATTTTCTTCTAAACAGCTTTTCCTGAGTCCTGGTGTTACCTCATCTAAATAGGTCATTTTTCACATGTGACTGGCCATTTGACTATGGAGGGCATCACACCTGTAGGTAAGTTAATCCTTGCAACCTTGCAGATATTTTGAAGCAGGGAACACCAGATGTTGCTTTGGTGTAGAACTCCTCACTGCTTCTTCATCACTTCTGTGCTGTCAGTCCCATGTTTATAGATTAGTTTCACATGGACTAGGAATGAAACTTGGAATTTTCTGGTGTGGTTAGTTCAGAGCTACAGTGAACAATTAATGACTCCTAATGTTCATGTGAGGAGACTGAGAGATATTTTAAACATTCAGAGAATGTCACTGATAAGGCCAACACTTATGTCTATCCAAGATTCTCCTGAGCAGATGGTGGTCAGTTACTGTCTCTAATCACTACAGTCCATTTGGCATCATTACACCCACACTGCTATTTGGGAGGAAGGTCCAGATTTTAACACAGTGACAGCAAAATAACAGCAATGTATTTCCAAGTCCGAATACCATGCAGCTTGGAGAAGCTTGACCTTTGTGGTACTCTCAAGTATCTGCCAGCCCTGACCTTCTAAATGACAGAAGTTGCTGGTTTGGGAGATGTTGTCTCAGGATCCCTGGTACAGTATATCCTTTAGATAATAAACACTGCTACATTGTGAATCAGTTGTAGTGAGAGTAGGTGTTTGTGGACATGGTGCCAGTCAAGTGGACGCATTCTCCTGGATGGTGTCAAGCATTTTGAATGTTGTTGGAGATGCACCCATCCTGGCAAGTGGGGAGTATTCCATCACTCTCCTGACTTATGCTTTGGAGATAGGGGATAGGCTTTGGGGAGTCAGGAACTTACTTATTCACTACAGGATTTGTAGCCTCTGATCTGCTCTTGTAGCCACAGTATTTATATGGTGAGTTCAGTTTAGTTTCTGATTAACAATAATCCCCAGGATATTGGTAGTTGGGGATTCAATGATGACAATGCCACTGACTGTCAAGAGCTGATGATCAGATTGTCTCTGTTGGAGATAGTTATTTTCTGGCATTTGTGTGAGATGAATGTTACTCAAGACTTATCAGCACAGGCCTGGATGTTGTCTGGGTCTAGCTGCATTTGGACATGATCTATTTCAGTGTTGGGAACACTGTGACTGAATATCACGCAGTCATCTGCAAATATTTCCACTGCTGACTTTGTGATGGAGGGGAAGAGTATTATTGAAAAAACAGAAGATGGCTGGGCCAGGGACATATCCCTAATGAACTACTGCACTGATGTTCTGGAGCTGAGATGACTGATGTCCAACAACCTGAACCATTTGCAGCATTCTAGGTATGACTCCAACTAGCAGAGAACTTTCCCCCAATTCTAGTTTTGTTTTGATGCTATAGTCTGTCAAATACTCCCTTAGTAACAAGGGCAGGAATAATTATTTGTCCTCCTCAGTTCAGCTGTCTTGTCTGTGTTTTGGCCTAGAAATGAGAAGAGCAGTTCTGGCACTGTTCCAGATGGAGTTGTCATACAGTGAGCAGGTTACTCATACAGGTGAACGTTCATTTATTGAACTGAGTGGAATTAGAGGTTTGTGTGACTGTGCGTGCATGAGAGTATGTGTCTGTTTGAGTTTGCATGTGTACATATGCTTATCAGTGTGAGTGTATGCATGAGTACATGTAGGAAAACTCATGCAAAAACTGGCCAAAAGCACAATCTGTTTGATGTACTAATGATCTTCATTAGATCTCATGATCTAATCTAAAACTGTGGTTCAGATAATAGTTGTAAACAATCAGACTTTGTACTTACTAATTTGTCATGATCAGGATTACGCAATGTTCAGCAGGTGAATGCTTTCAACTCAGCTTGTTTGATTTTGTTTACATTTGAGTCCTTTGGTCCTGCTGATGTTTTCTGAGTCAGTTATAAGCCAAAATGGCGATAGTAATACTTCACCCTTTTATTTACAATAATACCATCCATGAATGTTGCTCATTCAAAGTGACAGCTAAAACATCGTTCAAGAGATCTGTAAACTCTCTTCCCATTGACCTGTTCATGCACCATTATTGATGACCCAAACATGCAGTGGCATTGACCAGTCAGTAGATGTCAGCAAATATACATGGCTTCAATTCCCATCTTTGCCATTACTCATGAATTTGATTTTCAGTGAATTGTGTGATTTTGTTGTCATGGAACATAGTTTAGAGAGCTTCTGTAGTTCTAATGTTGAAGGATTTTGACACCCAAATCATAAGATTCTGCAATTTGCCCAATACATTTTTTTTCTTTAACACGCTAGCAAGGCTGAATCGCACTGAGGATGACTGAGAATAGTCAGTTGTGAAATCACGAACATGAGTTAAACCCCAAAACGCTTCTTTTCCCTCCATGTCTGTGGCTTGAAAATCAAACAGTGCATAAAACAAGCAGCCAACCCTCACTTACCAGTTTTAGCTTAACTGTGCCCTGATCATTTTACCAGCCCAAGTCCATGGAGTCTCATTGGAAGCATCATTGCCATTTCTAAGTTGCCATTACTACTGGCTGTGATGGTAAGTAGCAGCATGCTATTTGACATGGGGAGAGTCAGGTCTAGCCCTCTCGCCCTGTTCTCACCTGACATTGCCCATGTACTGTCTTCTTCATCTTCGGCATCCAGGTATTCCAGCAGCCAGCATGTGGTCTCCTTTAGGAGTGGAGCTCTCGGCCTAGCCTGGGCGGTCTTCTTTGGCAGAGGCTTCTGGCCCAGAATTCCAGTACGTTGGCTGCATCTTCAGGGTATTCCATTATTCTTTCATCTGCTTTCCCCCAGCCCAGGAACCAAGAACTGAACATTAACATGGGGCAGTACGGTGGCGCACTGCTGCCTCACAGCGCCAGGGGCCCGGGTCTCCCCGTGTCGGCGTGGGTTTCCTCCGGGTGCTCCGGTTTCCTTCCACAATCCAAAGATGTGCAGGTCAGGTGAATTGGCCATGCTAACTTGCCCATAGTGTTAGGTGCATTAGTTAGGGGTAAATATAAGGAAGGGGAATTGGTCTGGGGGGTTGCTCTTCGGAGGGTCAGTGTGGACTTGTTGGGCCGAAGGGCCTGTTTCCATATTGTAGAATGTCTATCTAACTGTGACGACCTTTGTCTCAATTTTACTTCTTATTATTCATTCTTCCTATTATTAATGATAATATTATTATTATTTATTATTAATATTATTAAAGAATGATTGATGTAGGCACGTGGTGAAGTAACTTATAAAACTTTCACAGTATTTTTCATGTAAAAGTACACATGACAATAAATTTCCATTCTACAGCAGGAATCATTAGAGAATTTTTAAATATTAAAGGCATCAAGGGTCATAGAGAGAGAGAAAGCGAGGATATGGCATTGAGAGCAAAGATCAGCCTCTGAATGGTGAAGCAGGTTCGAAGGGCAAAATGGGCTACTGCTGCTTCGAGTTCCTACATTTCCCCACCAAGGGTGGGGATTCCAAATGGCTTTTTCTTTTCATTTTCCCCTGGGAAGCACTGAAGACAAGACAATCAAAGCATTGTTCATTCTGGGTGAGATAAAGATGGGTCTGGGAATAAAATCTGCCGGTGTTGCTGCTGGGTTTTTATATGAATTATTCAAGGGTTTGTTTATAAGCTGACCAGCAATGATTGCTCTGTTGATCCATTGCTTTACGCCTGACTGTACGAGTGGGACTGTTATGATAGTTTCATGAAAATGCACACTTTTCATGTTTTCTGCTTCTGCTGCGTCTCTTCAGTCAGATGTGACCTTGTCAAGCCAATGAATAGCAAGGTTAAATGTGAGCGTAATATTTCATCAATGATAAAGAGAAGCAGTATAGACAGAGGATGGAGCTAACATTTACAGAAGAATGGAAGTCAATTATGAAATTGGACAAGTAAAATGGAATTTAAATTCAGCACTCAGTATTAGGGTTTTAAGGTGCTGTATTATTATCCCTCCAACTTTAGGGTGGAGAAGGTCTGGTACAGGTCTCACCTGCCCTGGAAGCATGTCATAATATTTCCAAAGAGGCTGATTAAAATAAATATCACATTTACTTATTTCTGGTTCTTTTAACTATGTCAGAGTCACAGGACTCAACAGTCAGCTCAGTGGAAGTGCTACCTGAACCTCGTATTTTCTTTTTTGGAATTCTCTACATCTTCACAATAAATTGAAAGCTCAAAACATTAACCATGCAAATGCAAGCTTAAGTACCTTTTTAATGCTGTGCTAATTGTTAATAGAGTTTTACATTCCTATGCACTTTTGATAGTCATTAGATGTCTCAAATGGATGAAGCCATTTGAAGTATCTTTTGAAACAGGATAAAATGTTGTAATGAAAGTAACAAGACTGCCAATCTGGCAAACTCCCACAAACAGCAATGTGATAATGATCAGAGAATCTGTTTCGGTGATATTGATTGAGGAATAAATAATAGCTAGGACATCAGGCTGAAAAGCTTTGGTCTTCTTTGAAATTGTACCATGGAATCTTTACATTCAAACCAAGCAGGAGATAGGGCTGTGATTTAGTCTCATCCTAAAGACAACACTTCTTTGATAGTGCACTGGACTATCATCCTGAATTTTTGTGCTGCACTCTGACTACCAATTTCTGGGACAATCATCACCGCAATATACAATTGTGACCATTTCTTTAGGTTATGAATTTTTTGAGGAGTTATTAAAAATGTCTTTTCTTTCCCTCATTCAATGCAATCTCTATTTCCATATTGTTTTCCCTTTTAAAGGATAGAATCCCAACAATGTGGAAACAGGCCATTTGACCCACCAATCGTCCGAACAGCATCCTGTCCGTGCCGACTGCTACATTTCCCATAGCTAATTCATCGAACCAAAATTCATCATTTTGGACTGAGGGAGGAAATCCACTCAGAAACAATGTGCAAACTCTACACAAACAGTCACTCAAGGCTGGAACTGAATCCAGGCATTGTGAGGCAGCAGTGCTAACACTCAGTCACCAGATTTCTGATGTCTCTTGCTGTGCCTGGTTTGCAATTGTCCCATCATCTCTACCCATTTTCATAATGACAATCCCGAAGCCTGATTGGTAAAGGAGGCTTCTTTTTGGTTGCCTTGATCACTTAAGACCCAGTTGTCATTACTGTGTTGTTAATTAATCATACTTTCAGCAATGGTGTTTACAAACTTTAGTTTGAATCAACTAGGTAAAAGTGAGGACTGCAGATGCTGGAAATGAGAGTCAAGATTAGAATGGTGCTGGAAAAGCACAGCAGGTCATGCAGCATCCGAGGAGCAGGAAAATTGACGTTTCGGCAAAAGCCTTTCATCAGGAATGAAGGCAGGGAGCCTCCAGGGTAGAGAGATAAACGGAAGGGGGATGGGGCTGGGGAGAAGGTAGCAAAGAGTACCTGGGGGAGGTTTCAATGAGAGAGCGACTCGCTGAGATTCTTGTGGAGCGAGGACAAGAACTTCTTCAAGGTAGGCATCCTTGCAAGAGGATTCGCAGTAAGATTAAAATCAATTGGCAAAAGTGAGGGCTTGCATGGCAAACTGAAACCATAATGACAGATACTGCTACTCATTAAAACAAAACCTGGCTCATTGACTTGCTTTGGCTAAGATTCTTCCACATTTGCATCACCTATTAAGTGGGAGAAATATGCTTTCAGCTCTTAGCTAATTCCTGAGGCCTATTAATGAAATTCTAACATTATTCATAGTTCACTGTATGACCAGCAGTAACAATGAACAAAGAGGAGGATTGCCAAGTTGTAAACTTGGCTGTTGCTGGTCAGGAATAAGACAAGCTACACATATTTGGTTGTGTACTGCACAGTAGAGTCATAGAGATGTACAGCACAATACCAGACCCTTCGGTCCAACTCGTCCATGCTGACCAGATATCCTAAATTAATCTAGTCCCATTTGCAACACTTGGCCCATATCCCTCTAAACCCTTCCTATTCATATACTCAGGAAGAGTGAAGAGTTTGGGTACGACAAATAATTTTCCTTCCCAGCCTTTTAATGCTGTTCCTCTGTCTTCTGAGCAGACCGACTAATAATAGGTAATGACCCATAGTTTCTCACTCATTTCCTTTGCCCGTGGTTAATCTCACTGTATGTGGGCATGGACTATTGGCAGCCAGTTTTAATCTTGGGTGGCATCACTTACCTGAGATGAAGCTGTCCTTCACCGAGCCCCCAGCACCTTGACACTTTCAGGTCATGGAATGTGAGTTGGGTGCCTGGGATTAGGCTTCATTAGATTGACTAAATTGATACACACTGGATAATTTATCTCCAGGCCCTCAGAGTCCAGCAAGTGAGGCTAATTGCAGGCTCACAGGTGCAACATTTGCATGTCCGATGGTCAGGGATCAGAGACAGATTGGCCAGCCTATCTCCACACTCACCTTACCCGATTCTCACCTGAGCCAGAATACGACTCTGATTTAATGCACGAGGACTGTGGTTCTTGAGAAACATGTGCTGGACGACTTTGGGAGCTCCCCTCAACCCATTTCATAAAAAAGGCAAATTAGTGAAGAATGCATTCTGACTCGAAGAGGTAAATTAAAGGACCTACAAACTGGGTTGGAGTTCAGACAAAGCTACATTCAATTGTGCTTTTAATATGAAACCATTCTTGTAGCCTTAGGAATGAGTACAAATTGTGCCAGGATATCTAAGGTCATCAGAACCTGCTTGGCTCGGGAAGCTGATGGGTCTCAATGTCAAGTTGCTCCTTGGACTGTAAGTGCACTTAAAATATTTTGAAGTTCTACACAACAATTCACTTACCACATAGCTAAATGAATGACACTTCTATTCTGCTGTGCAGTTATGGTGAATGCCTGAGTACTTATTTTTCACTGTTTATGGACAGGCATACAGAACCCCCTGAGATATGGAAAGGAAGTGGTGTCTTCAGTGACAGAATGCCGGGCTGCATAATGTAATGAAGGCAGCTCAACTCCAACTTAAATCCATAGAAAAAGAAATCACCTAAAGCTCAACTATTTTTAAAATTGATTTCAGAGTTTTGTTCTTTATTGCTGTAGCAAGATTTTTACTGAATCATTCCTTGTGCAAACAGCAGGCTGACTTCAGTTGTAAATGTGCCTTTTATTCCTTTGAGCCTTATCCTACTGGCCCAGTTTTTGAAGCTGTGCTTGCTCTGTAGCATTTCATTCCTTTGCACAAACCAGCTGAGGAAATCAGTAGGTCCTGACAAAGGTTCCCACCTTCCCAAAGATAAACTGAGTGGCCCATAGCATAGGAAAGCAAAGAGTTCCACTGAGAGTGGGGTGTGGCAAAGAGTTGTGATTTCAGCTGGTGGTGAACTTGACAGTGTGGATTTTACAAACCAATTCTCAAAACTAAGGCACACGGTCAGCAGTTTCCTGGTTTTTTGGTCAGCTTTCCCTGTGCTACTGTCCTGCATATCCATATTCAAATACAAACAGAGTGGAGGGCCATCATGATTGCCATCAATCTTCTTAATCATCCAGTTGAGATATGTTATAAATGAGTCATAGAGTCATAGAGATGTACAAGATGGAAATAAACTCTTCTGTCCAACTCGTCCTTGCCAACCAGTTATCCCAACCTAATCTAGTTCCACTTGCCAGCACCCGGCCCATATCCCTCCAAACCCTTCCTATTCATATACCCATCCAGATGTCTTTTAAATGTTGCAATTGTACCAGCCTTCACCACTTCCTCTGGCAGCCCATTCCATAGATGTACCACCTTCTATGTGAAAAAGTTGCCCCTTAAGTCTTTTTTACATCTTTTCCCTCTCACCCTAAACCTATGCCCTCTAGTTCTGGACTCCCCCACCCCAGAGAAAAGACTCTATTTATCTTATCCATGCCCCTCATGATTTTGTAAACCTCTATAAGGTCACCCCTCAGCCTCCAAGGCTCCAGGGAAAACAGCCCCAACCTATTTAGCCTCTCCCTGTAGCTCAAATCCTCCAACCCTGGAAACATCCTTGTAAATCTTTTCTGAACCCTTTCGAATTTCACAATATCCTTCCGATAGGAAGGAGACCAGAATTGCACACAATATTCCAAAAGTGGCCTAACCAATGTCCTGTACAGTCGCAACAAGACCTCCCAACTCCTATAC